>NW_027182820.1:1615000-1705000 GCF_041146395.1 Eulemur rufifrons | reverse complement strand
AGGATCCGCACTTTTCAGCCCGTTCCTTTAAGACTCCTTTGATTCATTCTCAATGATGGTGGAATGGTGGTGACCTCCTGGATTCGTGCTCCTGGAGTGGAAGGCATGGGTCTCCCACTGCCACAACCCTAGAGGTTCACTTCCCCACAAGAACGGTGGTGTGAATCCATGGAGAATCAGCGTGGGACAGAGAGAGAGAGCAAGAAAAGACTGAGGTGATTAGGGAAATAAATCACCAAAATCTGGAGAGTGCGGGATGGCCAATAGAGAAGGGAGCACGGGACAGCTGTACCCACCTCACCAGAGAGTGGGGTGGGTTCAGCCCCACAGGAAAGCATCTTGTTCCCCCTCTGACCTCCACACCCACTCAATTGAGGATCTGCCTGAAGTCGGTGCAGAATCGCCACGGGAGATGTGGGGCTCTGCAGAGAGGAGACATTGGCAGGAGGCATTTTGGACCCTGGAGTGCTGTGCGCAGCTGACGCACCTAGCAACTGTCTCCTATATGTGGGCGGTGGGGCTGCTTTGGTCCCGGCTCTAGCAGACGCCAAACTGCCTCGTATAGGTGGGCGGCTGGATTCTCCCGCTCCCCGGCTCCTCTGGCCTCTGCCGGTCCCTGAGCATTCAACCCCAGTGACAGTGATCTGCAGACGGGCGGCCGCCATTGTCGGGGTCCACAGCCTAAACGCTGAGGAGCGATTGGGTACCGGGCGGCTCCCTGGGCGGCTCCCTTCCCTAGTCCACGGACCCTGACTAGGAGCTCCACCTTTGTGTGAACACTGAGTGGTTCCCCAGTCACGAGAGAGTGGAGCGTGGACCTTGCAGACATTGGGGTGGGGCAGACCATCTCCCGCGGGAACTGCAGTGGCTGGGGCGCTGAGCGAATGAGGGCACCGCTCCACTCTCCCTATCCACTGTCTTTCTTGCAGAGAGAGACAGAAGCCACCTCGGGAGAGGAAGAGGGGCAGCCCCCCCAGCGGAGCTAGCAAAATCCTGAACAATATGTGAAGGGCTCCCCCTAGTGACAGAGGAGGCAGCTTACCTGGCACTCACAGCGTGCCCCTATCCAGACTAAAGCTGAAAGAAGGGATCTTAAGGATTCATTCAGATGGGAAGGGCTCAGCGAAGGAACTCTAGGAGTATAAAGAATCAAGCTGAAACCATGCCCTCAAAGAGGATTACTAGTTCTCCACCAATTAACACAAAGCAGATTCCAAATAGCAACATGTCACAGGAAGAATTTCAAACATGGATCATAAATACGCTGAACATTATGCAAGAAAAAATGGATAATCAACACAAAGAAACCACAAAAAAGATCCAGGACTTGGAAGAAAAATTCACCAAAGAAATTGAAATACTGAAGAAAAATCAAACTGAACTCCTGGAAATGAAAAATTTATTCAAGGAGCTACAAAACACAGTGGAAAGTCTCAAGAGCAGGGTAGATCAAACAGAAGAAAGAATCTCAGAGATCGAAGATAACACTTTCCAATTAAATAAGGCAGTCACAGAGTTAAAACAAAGAAACATGAGAAATAATCATAGTCTACAGGAAATGTGGGATTATGTAAAGAAGCCTAACGTGAGAGTTATCGGCATTCCTGAGGGTGAAGAAGACAATAAGCAAGGGTTGAATAAAGTATCTGAAGATATAATTGAGGAAAATTTCCCAGGCCTTGCCAAATCTCTAGATACATAGGTTCAAGAAGCTCAAAGAACCTCTGAGAGATTCATACCAAATAGGAAGACACCACGTCATGTAGTTATCAGACTGACCAAAATATCCACTAACGAGGCCCTTCTTCAATCTGTAAGGAGAAAAAAACAAGTAACATACAAAGGAAAGCCCATCCGAATCACGCCAGATTTCTCAACTGAAACCTTACAAGCAAGAAGAGATTGGAGCCCCATTCTCACTCTTCTGAAACAGAATAATGCCCAGCCTAGAATCCTGTACCCAGATAAGCTCAGTTTTATATATGAAGGTGAAATTAAGACATTCTCAGATAAACAAAAACTCAGAGAATTCACCAAGACAAGAGCAGCTTTCCAAGAAGTATTCAAAACAGAGTTACACGTGGTCCAGCACAAGAAGGACCTTCGAATGTAACACTAATCAAGAGATAAATATGAAAACACAGTTATCATAATGGCTCAAGAGAGAAAACAGATCAATGAAATTCAACCCAACATGAGGAACAGCAATCTGTCTCGCTTATCAGTTCTCTCATTAAATGTGAATGGATTGAATTCCCCACTCAAGAGACATGGACTGGCCCGATGGATAAAAAAGATATAAGCCAAGTATCTGCTGTCTTCAGGAAACTCATCTAACCTGCAAGGATGCATTTAGACTGAAAATAAAAGGGTGGAAATCAATATTCCAAGCAAATGGAACCCAAAAGAAAGCTGGCGTGGCAGTTCTAATCTCCGATAACGTAGTTTTTAAATCAACAAAAGTAAAGAAAGACAAAGATGGTTACTATATACTGGTGAAGGGTACAATTCAACAAGAAGACATAACTATACTTAACATATATGCACCCGATCTAGGTGCACCCAGATTCATAAAGCAAACCCTACTTGACCTGAACCAAATGATAGATAACAACACTTTAGTAGCCAGAGATTTTAACACGCCACTGACAGTTCAAGACAGATCCTCCAAACAAAAAATAAACAAAGAAATATTGGACGTATATAGAATGCTAGAACAAATGGGCCTGACTGACATCTACAGGACATTCTACCCAAATACCACTGAATATAAGTTCTTCTCATCAGCTCATGGGACATTCTCCAAGATTGACCATATCTTAGGACATAAAGCGTGTCTTAAAAAATTTAAAAATATAGAAATAATACCATGCAGCTTCTCGGATCACAGTGGAATAAAAGTAACAATGAACCCTAACAGAAATCCTCATTTCTACTCAAAGTCATGGAAGCTAAATAACCTTCTCCTGAACAATCATTTTATAAATGAAGAAATCAAGTCAGAAATCAAAAGATTCTCTGAATTAAACGACAAAGGAGATACAACTTATCAAAATCTGTGGGACACAGCTAAAGCAGTCCTGAGAGGAAAATTTATTTCCATAAATGCCTATACCAAAAAGACAGAAAACTTACAAATAGACAATCTAATGAATAGACTCAAAGAGCTGGAGAAGAAAGAAGAGACCAAACCCAAACCCAGCAGAAGGAAATTATTAAGATTAAATCAGAACTAAATGAAAAGGACCATAAGGGAGATTAAACCAAACCATAACGGAGATTAATAAAACCAAAAGTTGGTTCTTTGAAAAAATAAACAAAATTGACACACCTCTGGCTAAACTAACCAAGAGCAGAAAAGAAAAATCTCTTATAACCTCGATCAGGAACACGAAAGGAGTAATCACGACTGATGCCACAGAGATACATGATATCATCTATGAATTCTACAAAAATCTTTATGCACACAAATTAGAAAACCTGGAGGAAATGGACAAATTCTTATAAACACACAGCCTTCCCAGGCTCAACCAGGAAGACACAGAATTCCTGAATAGACCGATATCTAGATCTGAAATTGAAACAGCAATAAAAAACCTTCCCAAAAAGAAAAGCCCTGGACCAGATGGGTTCACACCTGAATTCTACCATACCTACAAAGAAGAACTGGTGCCCATCGTACATAAACTATTCTCCAATATAGAGAAGGATGGGATTCTCCCCAACACTTTTTACCAAGCCAACATAATCCTGATACCAAATCCAGGAAAGGATGCAACTAAAACAGAGAACTATAGACCAATTTCTCTTATGAATATAGATGCAAAAATTCTCAATAAAATTCTAACAAATCGAATCCAAGTGCTTATCAAAAAAATAATCCATCACGACCAAGTGGGCTTCATCCCAGAGATGCAGGGATGGTTTGACATATGGGAATGTAATTCATCACATAAATAGAAGCAAAAATAAAGATCAGATGATCCTCTCAATAGATGCAGAGAAAGCATTTGACAAAATTCAACACCCTTTTATGATAAGAACACTTAACAAAATAGGCATAGATGGGGCCTATATAAAAATGATACAAGCCATATACGACAAACCCTCAGCCAACATCATACTGAATGGGGAAAAACTGAAAGCATTCCCACTTCAAACTGGAACCAGACAAGGCTTACCACTGTCCCCATTACTTTTCTACATAGTATTGGAAGTCCTTGCAAGAGCTATCAGGCAAGAGAGCAGAATCAAGGGAGTTGAAATAGGGACAGAAGAGATCAAACTCTCACTCTTTGCTGATGATATGATGTTATATCTATAAAACCCCAAGGTTTCAACCAAGAGACTCCTGGAATTGATCAATGAATTCAGTAAAGTCTCAGGATAGAAAATCAATACACACAAATCAGAGGAATTCATATATGCCAATAACAGTCAAATGGAAAACCAAATTAAGGACTCAATACCCTTCAAAATAGCAACAAAGAAAATAAAATACCTAGGAATTTATTTAACTAAGGAGGTAAAGGACCTCTATAGGGAGAACTATGAAACACTGAGGAAGGAAATTGCAGAACATGTAAATAGGTGGAAAACCATACCATGCTCATGGATCGGTAGAATCAACATTGTTAAAATGTCTATACTGCCCAAAGTTATCTACAGATTCAATGCAATCCTTATTAAATTACCAACATCTTTTTTCACAGACATAGAAAAAATAATTTTACGCTTTGTATGGAACCAGGGAAGACCCCGTTTAGCAAAAGCAATCTTAAACAACAAAAACAAAATGGGAAGTATTAATTTGCCAGACTTCAAACTATACTACAAGGCTGTGGTTCTTAAAACAGCCTGGTACTGGCACAAGTGCAGGGACACAGACCAGTGGAACAGAACAGAAAATCCCAATATAAAACCATCCTCATATAGCCATCTAATCTTTGACAAAGCAGACAAAAACATACTCTGGGGAAAAGATTCCTTATTTAATAAATGGTGCTGGGAAAACTGGATATCCACATGTAGAAGACTAAAACAGGACACACAAAAATCAAATCACAGTGGTTAACAGACTTAAACCTAAGGTCAGAAACTATTAGAATTCTAGAAGAAAATGTAGGAAAGACTCTTACAGACATTGGCCTAGGCAAAGAATTTATGAAGAAGACCCCTAAAGCAATCACAGCAACAACAAAAATAAATAAATGGGACCTGATCAAATTAAAAAGCTTCTGCACAGCCAAAGAAACAGTCACGAGAGTAAATGGACAACCTACAGAATGGGAAAAAATTTTCGCATACTACACATCAGATAAAGGACTGATAACAAGAATCTATTTAGAACTCAGAAAAATCAGTAAGAAAAAATCAAACAACCCTATCAAAAAGTGGGCAAAGGACATAAATAGAAATTTTTCAAAAGAAGATATAAAAATGGCTAACAAACATATGAAAAAGTGTTCAACATCTCTAATCATCAGGGAAATGCAAATCAAAACCACAATGAGATATCACTTAACTCCAGTAGGAATGGCCTTTATCAAAAAGTCCCAAAACTATACATGTTGGTGTGGGTGTGGCGAGATAGGTACATTCATAAACTGCTGGTGGGACTGTAAACTAGTGCAGCCCCTGTGGAAAGCAATGTGGAGATACCTTAAACAGATTCAAGTAGACCTACCATTCGATCCAGCAATTCCATTATTGGACATCTACCCAGAAGAACAAAAGTCATTCTATAAAAAAGACACCTGCACCTGAATGATTATAGCAGCACAATTCACAATCACAAAGATGTGGAAACAACCCAAATGCCCATCAATTCATGAATGGATTAGCAAAATGTGGTATATGTATACCATGGAATATTACTCAGCTATTAGAAATAATGGCGATATGGCATCTCTTTGGTTCTCCTGGAGAGAGCTGGATCCCATTCTATTAAGTGAAGTATCCCAAGAATGGAAAAATAAGCACCACATGTACTCACCAGCAAATTGGTTTCCCTGAGTGCACATTTGGGAACAACACCAATTGGGTATCGGACAGAGGTTGGGGCCGGGTGGAAGGGATGGGTGTATACCTACTTGATGAATGTGATGTGCACTGCCTGGGGAATGGACACCCTTCAAGTTCTAACTGGGGGGGATGGGGTGGGGGAGAGGAGGGGTGCACACCTACATGATGAATGTGATGTGCACTGACTAGGGAATGGACAAAATTGAAGCTCAGAATCGGGGGAAAGGGGAGGCATGGGGAATGTATATAGCCTGATCTTTTGTACCCCCATAATGAGCTAACAAACAAACAAACAAACAAAAAAGAATCGTTTGATTCATCAGCTGGGAATACACCATGGTTCTTTAAAGACCTCTATGCGTGGGCCCAGGTAACTGGCAAGTTCCAAGAAGTATGCCACAGAGCTTTTGAAATAACCACTACGTTGAGAATTATTTGCTAGTTTTTGCACCACCTTTCACCATAATTGTGATAAGGTTGGTCCGTGCCTCCTTCAACCCAAGATGGCTGGGGCGGACAAAAGTATGCTGAGGCCTAGTTCACTTGGTGTTGCCGATAGTTGGTACTGGAGCCTGGCAAGAAGCCATGTTATTAAGAGTCATTCCACCATCCTTTCTCCATCATTTTAAAAGGCAGAACACCTTTTTCCAGTTATCATAAGAATGAGTTGCTGGAGGGGACGTTTTTGAGTGGGGTCGGGTGGTGCGTTGAGGGGAAGGCTCTCTGTCTGTCTGGTGGTTTGTCTTTATTATGCCCAAGGAGGAGAGGTGGGCATGTGTGTGGCAGGTGAAAAGTACGGATCCTGTTTCAGTCTTAGACTGAAACAGGATCCGCACTTTTCAGCCAGTTCCTTTACGAATCCTTTGATTCATCAGCTGGGAATCCACCATGGCTGTCGAGACCCCTCTATGTGTGGGTCCAGGTAACTGGCTAGTTCCAAGATGTATGCCGCAGAGCTTTGGAAATAACCACTACATTGAGTATTATTTGCCAGTTTTTGCAGCAACTTTCACAAAGATTGTGAAAAGGTTAGGCAGTGCATCCTGAAACCCAAGCTGGCTTCCACAGAAAAAACTACGGTTAGGCCAATCTCCCTTGGAGTTGCCGATAATTGGTACTGGTCCGTGGCAAGAAGCCATTCCTTTAAGTATCATTCCACCTTCCTTTCACAACTATTTTAAAAGGCAGAGCACCTATTGCCATTTAGCTTAAGGATGAGTCGCTGGAGGAAACGTTTTTGTGTGGGGTGGGAGAGGCAGAGCCAGGCCCTCTGTCAGTCCAGTGGTTTGTTTTTATTATCCCCGGAGAGGAGAAGTGGACATGTGTGTGGCAAGTGAAAAGTGTGGATCCTGTTTCAGTCTTAGACTGATACAGGATCGGCACTTTTCATCCTGTTCCTTTAAGAATCCTTTGCTTCATCAGCTGGGAATCCACCATAGTTCTCTACACCCCACTATGTGTGGACCCACTTAACAGGCTAGTTCAAAGAAGTATGCCACAGAGCATTTGAAATAACCACTACCATGGAAATTATTTGCCAGCTTTTCCAGCACTTTTACCATAATTTTGATAAGGTTCATTTGTGCTTCCTTAAACCCTAGATGGCTTCCATGGACAAACCTATACTGAGGGTTCTCTCACTTGGTGTTGCCAATACTTGGTACGGGAGTCTGACAAGAATCCAGTCTTTTAATTATCATTGCCCCATCCTTTCTCCCTTATATTAAAAGGTGAGCAACTTTCGGCAGTTAGCATAAGGATGAGTCAACGGAGGGGACGTTTTTGGGTGGGATCGGGGTGGTTTGGGGGACAGTCCCTCTGTCAGTCTGGTTGTTTGTGTTTATTATGCCCAGACAGGGAAGTGGATATATTTGTGGCAGGTGAAATGTGCGGATCCTGTTTCAGTTAGACTGAAACAGTATCCGCACTTTTCAGCCGGTTCCATTAAAAATCCTTTGATTCATCAGCTGGGAATCCACCATGGTTCCTTAGAACCCTCCATGCATGGGCCCATGAACTGGCCTGTACCAAGATGTATGCTGCACAGCTTTTGAGATAAACACTACGTGTAGAATTATTTGCCAGTTTCTGCAGCACATATCACCATAATTGTGATAAGGATCGTCTGTGCCTCCTTAAACACAAGATGGCTGCCAGGGAGAAAACTATGCTGAGGCCTAGGTCACTTGGATTTCACGACACTTGTTACTGGAGGCTGGAAGGAGGCCATTCTTTTAAGTATCATTCCACCATACTTTCCCCATTATTTTAAAATGCATGGAAACCTTTGCAAGTTAGCATAATAATTAGTAGCTGGAGGGGACATTTTTATTTGTGGGGTCGGTGTGGGTGGGGGGCGCAGGCCCTCTGTCAGTTCGCTGGATGGTTTTTATTTTCCCCAGACCGGAGAAGTGGGCATGTGTGTGGCAGGTAAAAAGTTCGGACCCCGTTTCTGTCTTAGACTGAAACAGAAACCGCACTTTTCACCCCGTTCCATTAAGAATCCCTTGCTTCATCAGCTGGGAATCCACCATGGGCCTCTAGACTGCTCTATGCGTGGGCCCAGTTAACTGGCTAGTTCAAAGAATTATGCCGCAGAGCTTTTCAAGTAACCACTACCATGAGAATTACTTGACCGCTTTTGCAGCACCTTTCACCATAATTGTGATAAGGTTCATCTGTGCCTCCTTAAACCCAAGATGGCTGCCAGGGACAAACGTGTGCTGAGGCCTAGGTGACTTGCTGTTGCCAATACTTGGTATGGGAGTCTGGCAATAAGCCAGTCTTTTAGGTATAATTCCATCATTCTATCTCCATTATTTTAAAAGGCAGAGGATGTATTGCCAGATAGCATAAGGATCAGTCGCTGGAGGGCACGATTTTGTGTGGGGTGGTGGGGGGCGGGGGCAGGCCATCTGTCAATCCGATGGGTTGTTTTTGTTATCCCTAGAGAGGAGAAGTGGGCATGTGTGTTGCAGGCAAAAAGTCCGAATCCTGTTTCAGTCAGGATCTGCACTTTTCAGCCTGTTCCTTTAAGAATCCTTAGATTCATCACCTTGGAATCCACCATGGTTCTCTAGACCCCTCTATGCGTGGGCCCAGGTAACAGGCTTCTTCCAAGAAGTATGCCACAGAGCTTTTGAATTAAACAGTACGTTGAGAATTATTTGCCGGGTTTTCAGCACGTTTCAACATAATTATGATAAAGTTTGTATATGCCTCCTTAAACCCAACATGGCTGCCACGGGCATAACTATGCTGAGGCGAAGCTGACTTGGTGTTGCCTATTTTTGTTAGTGGAGACTGACAAGAAGCCATTCTTCTAAGTATCATCCCACCACCATTTTTCCATTGTTTTAAAATGCAGGGAAATTTTGCAAGTTAGCATTATAATTAGTAGCTGGAGGGTACGGTTTTTTTTGTGTGTGTGTGTGTGGTCGATGTGGATGGGGGGGTCAGGCCCTCTGTCAGTTCGCTGGTTAGTTTTTATTATCCCCAGAGAGGAGAAGTGGGCATGTGTTTGGCAGGTGAAAAGGGCGGATTCTGTTTCAGAGAATTAACGATGATCCCCATGGTCATCCCGTTCCTTTAATAATCCTTTACTTCATCAGCTGGAAATCCACCATGGTTCTCTATACTCCTCTTTGCGTGGGAACAGGTAACTGCCTTGTTCCAAGAAGTATGCCGCAGAGCTTTTCAATTAACCACTACGTTGAAAATTATTTGCAGGTGTTCAGCGTTTTACCATAATTGTGAGAACCTTTGTTTGTGCCTCCTGAAACCCAAGAAGGCTGCGATGGACATAGCTATGCTGAGGAGTAGCTGACTTGGTGTTGCCTATTTTTGTTAGTGGAGACTGACAGGAAACCATTCTTCTAAGTATCATCCCACCACCATTTTTCCATTGTTTTAAAATGCAGGGAAATTTTGCAAGTTAGCATTATAATTAGTAGCTGGAGGGTACGGGTTTTTTTGTGTGTGTGTGGTCGATGTGGATGGTGGGGGTCAGGCCCTCTGTCAGTTCGCTGGTTAGTTTTTATTATCCCCAGAGAGGAGAAGTGGCCATGTGTTTGGCAGGTGAAAAAGGCGGATTCTGTTTCAGAGAATTAACGATGATCCCCATGGTCATCCCGTTCCTTTAATAATCCTTTACTTCATCAGCTGGAAATCCACCATGGTTCTATATACTCCTCTTTGCGTGGGAACAGGTAACTGGCTTGTTCCAAGAAGTATGCCGCAGAGCTTTTCAATTAACCACTACGTTGAAAATTATTTGCAGGTGTTCAGCGTTTCACCATAATTGTGAGAACCTTTGTTTGTGCCTCCTGAAACCCAAGAAGGCTGCGACGGACATAACTATGCTGAGGAGTAGCTGACTTGGTGTTGCCTATTTTTGTTAGTGGAGACTGACAAGAAGCCATTCTTCTAAGTATCATCCCACCACCATTTTTCCATTGTTTTAAAATGCAGGGAAATTTTGCAAGTTAGCATTATAATTAGTAGCTGGAGGGTACGGTTTTTTTTTTGTGTGTGGTCGATGTGGATGGTGGGGGTCAGGCCTTCTGTCAGTTCGCTGGTTAGTTTTTATTATCCCAAGAGAGGAGAAGTGGGCATGTGTTTGGCAGGTGAAAAGGGCGGATTCTGTTTCAGAGAATTAACGATGATCACCATGGTTATCCCGTTCCTTTAATAATCCTTTACTTCATCAGCTGGAAATCCACCATGGTTCTATATACTCCTCTTTGCGTGGGAACAGGTAACTGCCTTGTTCGAAGAAGTATGCCGCAGAGCTTTTCAAATAATCACTACGTTGAAAATTATTTGCAGGTGTTCAGCGTTTTACCATAATTGTGAGAACCTTTGTTTGTGCCTCCTGAAACCCAAGAAGGCTGCGACGGACATAGCTATGCTGAGCAGTAGCTGACTTGGTGTTGCCTATTTTTGTTAGTGGAGACAGACAAGAAGCCATTCTTCTAAGTATCATCCCACCACCATTATTCCATTGTTTTAAAATGCAGGGAAATTTTGCAAGTTAGCATTATAATTAGTAGCTGGAGGGTACGGTTTTTTTTTGTGTGTGTGGTCGATGTGGATGGGGGGATTCAGGCCCTCTGTCAGTTCGCTGGTTAGTTTTTATTATCCCCAGAGAGGAGAAGTGGGCATGTGTTTGGCAGGTGAAAAGGGCGGATTCTGTTTCAGAGAATTAACGATGATCCCCATGGTCATCCCTTTCCTTTAATAATCCTTTACTTCATCAGCTGGAAATCCACCATGGTTCTCTATACTCCTCTTTGCGTGGGAACAGGTAACTGCCTTGTTCCAAGAAGTATGCCGCAGAGCTTTTCAATTAACCACTACGTTGAAAATTATTTGCAGGTGTTCAGCCTTTCACCATAATTGTGAGAACCTTTGTTTGTGCCTCCTGAAACCCAGGAAGGCTGCGACGGACATATCTATGCTAAGGAGTAGCTGACTTGGTGTTGCCTATTTTTGTTAGTGGAGACTGACAAGAAGCCATTCTTCTAGTATCATCCCCCCACCATTTTTCCATTGTTTTAAAATGCAGAAGAAGGCTGCGACGGACATAACTATGCTGAGGAGTAGCTGACTTGGTGTTGCCTATTTTTGTTAGTGGAGACAGACAAGAAGCCATTCTTCTAAGTATCATCCCACCACCATTTTTCCATTGTTTTAAAATGCAGGGAAATTTTGCAAGTTAGCATTATAATTAGTAGCTGGAGGGTACGGTTTTTTTTTTTTGTGTGTGTGGTCGATGTGGATGGGGGGGGTCAGGCCCTCTGTCAGTTCGCTGGTTAGATTTTATTATCCCCAGAGAGGAGAAGTGGGCATGTGTTTGGCAGGTGAAAAGGGCGGATTCTGTTTCAGAGAATTAACGATGATCCCCATGGTCATCCCGTTCCTTTAATAATCCTTTACTTCATCAGCTGGAAATCCACCATGGTTCTATATACTCCTCTTAGCGTGGGAACAGATAACTGCCTTGTTCCAAGAAGTATGCCGCAGAGCTTTTGAATTAACCACTACGTTGAAAATTATTTGCAGGTGTTCAGCGTTTCACCATAAATGTGATAACGTGTGTTTGTGCCTCCTGAAACCCAAGAAGGCTGCGATGGACATAACTATGCTGAGGAGTAGCTGACTTGGTGTTGCCTATTTTTGTTAGTGGAGACTGACAAGAAGCCATTCTTCTAAGTATCATCCCACCACCATTTTTCCATTGTTTTAAAATGCAGGGAAATTTTGCAGGTTAGCATTATAATTAGTAGCTGGAGGGTACGGTTTTTTTTTTTTTGTGTGGTCGATGTGGATGGTGGGGGTCAGGCCCTCTGTCAGTTCGCTGGTTTGTTTTTATTATCCCCAGAAAAGAGTAGTGGGCATGTGTTTGGCAGGTGAAAAGTGCGGGTTCTGTTTCAGATTATTAAACAGGATCCGCATGGTCATCTCATTCCTTTAAGAATCCTTTGCTTCATCAGCTGGGATTCCACCATGGTTCTATATACTCCTCTATGCGTGGGCACAGGTACCTGGCTTGTTCCAAGAATTATGCTGGAGAGTTTTCAAATTAACCCGTACGTTGAAAATTATTTGCAGGTTTTCAGCGTTTCACCATAATTTTGATAACGTTTATATGTCCCTCCTGAAACCCAAGAAGGCTGCGACAGACATAACTATGCTGAGGAGTAGCTGACTTGGTGTTGCCTATTTTTATTAGTGGAGACAGACAAGAAGCCATTCTTCTAAGTATCATCCCACCACCATTTTTCCATTGTTTTAAAATGCAGGGAAATTTTGCAAGTTTGCATTATAATAAGTAGCTGGAGGGTACGGTTTTTTTTTTGTGTGTGGTCGATGTGGATGGTGGGGGTCAGGCCCTCTGTGAGTTCGCTGGTTAGGTTTTATTATCCCCAGAGAGGAGATGTGGGCGTGTGTTTGGCAGGTGAAAAGGGCGGATTCTGTTTCAGAGAATTAACGATGATCCCCATGGTCATCCCGTTCCTTTAATAATCCTTTACTTCATCAGCTGGAAATCCACCATGGTTCTATATACTCCTGTTTGCGTGTGAACAGGTAACTGGCTTGTTCCAAGAAGTATGCCGCAGAGCTTTTCAATTAACCAGTAAGTTGAAAATTATTTGCAGGTGTTCAGCGTTTCACCATAATTGTGATAACGTTTGTTTGTGCCTCCTGAAACCCAAGAAGTCTGCGACGGACATAAATATGCTGAGGCGTAGCTGACTTGGTTTTGCCTATTTTTGTTAGTGGAGACTGACAAGAATCGATTCTTGTAAGTATCATCTCATCATCATTTTTCCCTTGTTTAAAAATGCAGGAAAATTTTGCAAGTTAGCATTATAATTAGTAGCTGGAGGCTACGGTGTTTTTTTTTTTTTTTTTCCTGTGGGGTCGGTGTGCATGTGTTGGTCAGGCACTCTGTGAGTTCCCCGGTTGGTTTTTATTATCCCCAGAGAGGAGAAGTCGGTATTAGTATGGCAGGTGAAAACTGCGGATCTGTTTCAGAGAATTAAACAGGATCCGCATGGTAATCCCGTTCCTTTAAGAATCGTGTGCTTCATGAGCTGGGAATCCACCATGGTTCTATATACTTGTCTCTGCGTGGGCACAGGAAACTGGCTAGTTCCAAGAAGTATGCCTCAGAGCTTTTCAATTAACCAGTATGTTGACAATCCTTTGCAGGTTTTCAGCGTTTCACCATAATTGTGATAACGTGTGTATGTGCCTACTGAAACCAAATATGGCTGCTACGGACATAACTATGCTGAGGTGTAGCTGACTTGGTGTTGCCTATTTTTGTCAGTGGAGACTGAGAAGAAGCCATTCTTCTAAGTATCATCCCACCATCATTTCTCCATTGTTTAAAAATGCAGGGAAATTTTGCAAATTGGCATTATAATTAGTAGCTGGAGGGTACTTTTTTGTTTTGTGGGGTCGGTCAGGATGGGTGTTCAGGCCCTCTGTCAGATCGCTGGTTTGTTTTTATTATCCCCAGAGAAGAGTAGTGGGCATGTGTTTGGCAGGTGAAAAGTGCGGATTCTGTTTCAGAGAATTAAACAGGATCCGCATGGTCATCTCATTCCTTTAAGAATCCTTTGCTTCATCAGCTGGGATTCCACCATGTTTCTATATACTCCTCTATGCGTGGGCACAGGTACCTGGCTTGTTCCAAGAATTATGCTGGAGAGTTTTCAAATTAACCAGTACGTTGAAAATTATTTGCAGGTGTTCAGCGTTTCACCATAATTTTGATAAATTTTGTATATGCCTCCTGAAACCCAAGAAGGCTGCGACGGACATAACTATGCTGAGGAGTAGCTGACTTGGTGTTGCCTATTTTTGTTAGTGGAGACAGACAAGAAGCCATTCTTCTAAGTATGATCCCACCACCATTTTTCCATTGTTTTAAAATGCAGGGAAATTTTGCAAGTTAGCATTATAATTAGTAGCTGGAGGGTACGGTTTTTTTTTTTGTGTGTGGTCGATGTGGATGGGGGGGGTCAGGCCCTCTGTCAGTTCGCTGGTTAGTTTTTATTATCCCCAGAGAGGACAAGTGGGCATGTGTTTGGCAGGTGAAAAGGGTGGATTCTGTTTCAGAGAATTAACGATGATCCCCATGGTCATCCCGTTCCTTTAATAATCCTTTACTTCATCAGCTGGAAATCCACCATGGTTCTATATACTCCTGTTTGCGTGGGAACAGGTAACTGGCTTGTTCCAAGAAGTATGCCGCAGAGCTTTTCAATTAACCACTACGTTCAAAATTATTTGCAGGTGTTCAGCGTTTCACCATAATTGTGATAACGTGTGTTTGTGCCTCCTGAAACCCAAGAAGGCTGCGACGGACATAACTATGCTGAGGAGTAGCTGACTTGGTGTTGCCTATTTTTGTTAGTGGAGACTGACAAGAAGCCATTCTTCTAAGTAACATCCCACCACCATTTTTCCATTGTTTTAAAATGCAGGAAAATTTTGCAAGTTAGAATTATAATTAGTACCTGGAGGCTACGGTGTTTTGTTTTTTTTTTCCTGTCGGGTCGGTGTGGATGTGTTGGTCAGGCCCTCTGTCAGTTCGCTGGTTAGTTTTTATTATCCCCAGAGAGGAGAAGTGGGTATTAGTATGGCAGGTGAAAACTGCGGATCTGTTTCAGAGAATTAAACAGGATCCGCATGGTAATCCCGTTCCTTTAAGAATCCTTTGCTTCATGAGCTGGGAATCCACCATGGTTCTATATACTCCTCTTTGCGTGGGTACAGGTAACTGGCTTGTTCCAAGAAGTATGCCTCAGAGCTTTTCAATTAACCAGTATGTTGACACTCCTTTGCAGGTTTTCAGCGTTTCACCATAATTGTGATAACGTGTGTATGTGCCTACTGAAACCAAATATGGCTGCTACGGACATAACTATGCTGAGGCGTAGCTGACTTGGTGTTGCCTATTTTTGTCAGTGGAGACTGACAAGAAGCCATTCTTCTAAGTATCATCCCACCACCATTTTTCCATTGTTTTAAAATGCAGGGAAATTTTGCAAGTTAGCATTATAATTAGTAGCTGGAGGCTACGGTGTTTTTTTTTTTTTTATCCTGTGGGGTCGGTGTGGATGTGTTGGTCAGGCCCTCTGTCAGTTCCCCGGTTGGTTTTTATTATCCCCAGAGAGGAGAAGTGGGTATTAGTATGGCAGGTGAAAACTGCGGATCTGTTTCAGAGAATTAAACAGGATCCGCATGGTAATCCCGTTCCTTTAAGAATCCTTTGCTTCATGAGCTGGGAATCCACCATGGTTCTATATACTTGTCTATGCGTGGGCACAGGAAACTGGCTAGTTCCAAGAAGTATGCCTCAGAGCTTTTCAATTAACCAGTATGTTGACAATTCTTTGCAGGTTTTCAGCGTTTCACCATAATTGTGATAACGTGTGTATGTGCCTACTGAAACCAAATATGGCTGCTACGGACATAACTATGCTGAGGCGTAGCTGACTTGGTGTTGCCTATTTTTGTCAGTGGAGACTGACAAGAAGCCATTCTTCTAAGTATCATCCCACCATCATTTCTCCATTGTTTAAAAATGCAGGGAAATTTTGCAAATTGGCATTATAATTAGTAGCTGGAGGGTCTCTTTTTGTTTTGTGGGGTCGGTCAGGATGGGTGTTCAGGCCCTCTGTCAGATCGCTGGTTTGTTTTTATTATCCCCACAGAAGAGTAGTGGGCATGTGTTTGGCAGGTGAAAAGTGCGGATTCTGTTTCAGAGAATTAAACAGGATTCGCATGGTCATCTCATTCCTTTAAGAATCCTTTGCTTCATCAGCTGGGATTCCACCATGGTTCTATATACCCCTCTTTGCGTGGGAACAGGTAACTGGCTTGTTCCAAGAAGTATGTCGCAGAGCTTTTCAATTAACCACTACGTTGAAAATTATTTGCAGGTTTTCAGCGTTTCACCATAATTTTCATAAAGTTTGTATGTCCCTCCTGAAACCCAAGAAGGCTGCGTCGGACATAACTATACTGAGGAGTAGCTCACTTGGTGTTGCCTATTTTTGTTAGTGGAGACTGACAAGAAGCCATTCTTCTAAGTATCATCCCACCACCATTTTTCCATTGTTTTAAAATGCAGGGAAATTTTGCAAGTTAGCATTATAATTAGTAGCTGGAGGGTACGGTTTTTTTTTTTTGTGTGTGTGGTCGATGTGGATGGGGGGGGTCAGGCCCTCTGTCAGTTCGCTGGTTAGTTTATATTATCCCCAGAGAGGAGAAGTGGGCATGTGTTTGGCAGGTGAAAACGGCGGATTCTGTTTCAGAGAATTAACGATGATCCCCATGGTCATCCCTTTACTTTAATAATCCTTTACTTCATCAGCTGGAAATCCACCATGGTTCTCTATACTCCTCTTTGCGTGGGAACAGGTAACTGGCTTGTTCCAAGAAGTATGCCGCAGAGCTTTTCAATTAACGACTACGTTGAAATTTATTTGAAGGTGTTCAGCGTTTCACCATAATTTTGATAACGTTTGTATGTCCCTCCTGAAACCCAAGAAGGCTGCGACGGACATAACTATGCTGAGGAGTAGCTGACTTGGTGTTGCCTATTTTTGTTAGTGGAGACAGACAAGAAGCCATTCTTCTAAGTATGACCTCACCACCATTTTTCCATTGTTTTAAAATGCAGGGAAATTTTGCAAGTTAGCATTATAATTAGTAGCTGGAGGGTATGGTTTTTTTTTTGTGTGTGGTCGATGTGGATGGTGGGGGTCAGGCCCTCTGTCAGTTCGCTGGTTAGTTTTTATTATCCCCAGAGAGGAGAAGTGGGCATGTGTTTGGCAGGTGAAAAGGGCGGATTCTGTTTCAGAGAATTAACGATGATCCCCATGGTCATCCCTTTCCTTTAATAATCCTTTACTTCATCAGCTGGAAATCCACCATGGTTCTATATAATCCTCTTTGCGTGGGAACAGGTAACTGCCTTGTTCCAAGAAGTATGCCGCAGAGCTTTTCAATTAACCACTTCGTTGAAAATTATTTGCAGGTGTTCAGCGTTTCACCATAATTGTGATAACGTTTGTTTGTGCCTCCTGAAACCCAAGAAGGCTGCGACGGACAGAACTATGCTGAGGCGTAGCTGACTTGGTTTTGCCTATTTTTGTTAGTTGAGACTGACAAGAATCCATTCTAGTAAGTATCATCTCACCATCATTTTTCCATTGTTTAAAAATGCAGGAAAATTTTGCAAGTTAGCATTATAATTAGTAGCTGGAGGCTACGGTGTTTTGTTTTTTTTTTTTTTTCCTGTGGGGTCGGTGTGGATGTGTTGGTCAGGCCCTCTGTCAGTACCCCGGTTGGTTTTTAGTAATCCCCGAGAGGAGAAGTGGGTATTAGTATGGCAGGTGAAAACTGCAGATCTGTTTCAGAGAATTAAACAGGATCCGCATGGTAATCCCGTTCCTTTAAGAATTCTTTGCTTCATCAACTGGGAATCCACCATGGTTCTATATACTTGTCTATGCGTGGGCACAGGAAACTGGCTAATTCCAAGAAGTATGCCTCAGAGCTTTTCAATTAACCAGTATGTTGACAATCCTTTGCAGGTTTTCAGCGTTTCACCATAATTGTGATAACGTGTGTATGTGCCTACTGAAACCAAATATGGCTGCTACGGACATAACTATGCTGAGGCGTAGCTGACTTGGTGTTGCCTATTTTTGTCAGTGGAGACTGACAAGAAGCCATTCTTCTAAGTATCATCCCACCATCATTTCTCCATTGTTTAAAAATGCAGGGAAATTTTGCAAATTGGCATTATAATTAGTAGCTGGAGGGTCCTTTTTTGTTTTGTGGGGTCGGTCAGGATGAGTGTTCAGGCGTCTGTCAGATCGCTGGTTTGTTTTTATTATCCCCAGAGAAGAGTAGTGGGCATGTGTTTGGCAGGTGAAAAGTGCGGATTCTGTTTCAGAGAATTAAACAGGATCCGCATGGTCATCTCATTCCTTTAAGAATCCTTTGCTTCATCAGCTGGGATTCCACCATGTTTCTATATACTCCTCTACGCGTGGACACAGGTACCTGGCTTGTTCCAAGAAGTATGCTGGAGAGTTTTCAAATTAACCAGTACGTTGAAAATTATTTGCAGTTTTTCAGCGTTTCACCATAATTTTGATAACGTTTGTACGTCACTCCTGAAACCCAAGAAGGCAGCGACGGACATAACTATGCTGAGGAGTAGCTGACTTGGTGTTGCCTATTTTTGTTAGTGGAGACGGACAAGAAGCCATTCTTCTAAGTATGATCCCACCACCATTTTTCCATTGTTTTAAAATGCAGGGAAATTTTGCAAGTTAGCATTATAATTAGTAGCTGGAGGGTACGGTTTTTTTTTGTGTGTGTGGTCGATGTGGATTGGGGGTAGTTAGGCCCTCTGTCAGTTCGCTGGTTAGTTTTTATTATCCCCAGAGAGGAGAAGTGGTCATGTGTTTGGCAGGTGAAAAGGGCGGATCCTGTTTCAGAGAATTGACGATGATCCCCATGGTCATCCCGTTCCTTTAATAATCCTTTACTTCATCAGCTGGAAATCCACCATGGTTCTATATACTCCTCTTTGCGTGGGAACAGGTAACTGGCTTGTTCCAAGAAGTATGCCGCAGAGCTTTTCAATTAACCACTACGTTGAAAATTATTTGCAGGTGTTCAGCGTTTCACCATAATTGTGATAACGTGTGTTTGTGCCTCCTGAACCCAAGAAGGCTGCGACGGACATAACTATGCTGAGGAGTAGCTGACTTGGTGTTGCCTATTTTTGTTAGAAGAGACTGACAAGAAGCCATTCTTCTAAGTATCATCCCACCACCATTTTTCCATTGTTTTAAAATGCAGGGAAATTTTGCAAGTTAGCATTATAATTAGTAGCTGGAGGGTACGGTTTTTTTTTTTGGTGTGGTCGATGTGGATGGTGGGGGTCAGGCCCTCTGTGAGTTCGCTGGTTAGTTTTTATTATCCCCAGAGAGGAGAAGTGGGCATGTGTTTGGCAGGTGAAAAGGGCAGATTCTGTTTCAGAGAATTAAAGATGATCCCCATGGTCATCCCGTTCCTTTAACAATCCTTTACTTCATCAGCTGGAAATCCACCATGGTTCTATATACTGGTGTTTGCGTCGGAACAGGTAACTGGCTTGTTCCAAGAAGTATGCCGCAGAGCTTTTCAATTAACCACTACGTTGAAAATTATTTGCAGGTGTTCAGTGTTTCACCATAATTGTGATAACGTGTGTTTGTGCCTCCTGAAACCCAAGATGGCTGCGACGGACATAACTATGCTGAGGAGTAGCTGACTTGCTGTTGCCTATTTTTGTTAGTGGAGACTGACAAGAAGCCATTCTTCTAAGTATCATCCCACCACCATTTTTCCATTGTTTTAAAATGCAGGGAAATTTTGCAAGTTAGCATTATAATTAGTAGCTGGAGGCTACGGTGTTTTTTTTTTTTTTTTTTTTTCCTGTGGGGTCGGTGTGGATGTGTTGGTCAGGCCCTCTGTCAGTTGCCCGGTTGGTTTTTATTATCCCCAGAGAGGAGAAGTGGGTATTAGTATGGCAGGTGAAAACTGCGGATCTGTTTCAGAGAATTAAACGGGATCCGTATGGTAATCCCGTTCCTTTAAGAATCCTTTGCTTCATGAGCTGGGAATCCACCATGGTTCTATATACTTGTCTATGCGTGGGCACAGGAAACTGGCTAGTTCCAAGAAGTATGCCTCAGAGCTTTTCAATTAACCAGTATGTTGACAACCCTTTGCAGGTTTTCAGCGTTTCACCATAATTGTGATAACGTGTGTATGTGCCTACTGAAACCAAATATGGCTGCTACGGACATAACTATGCTGAGGCGTAGCTGACTTGGTGTTGCCTATTTTTGTCAGTGGAGACTGACAAGAAGCCATTCTTCTAAGTATCATCCCACCATCATTTCTCCATTGTTTAAAAATGCAGGGAAATTTTGCTAATTGGCATTATAATTAGTAGTTGGAGGGTACGTTTTGTTTTGTGGGGTCGGTCAGGATGGGTGTTCAGGCCCTCTGTCAGATCGCTGGTTTGTTTTTATTATCCCCAGAGAAGAGTAGTGGGCATGTGTTTGGCAGGTGAAAAGTGCGGATTCTGTTTCAGAGAATTAAACAGGATCCGCATGGTCATCTGATTCCTTTAAGAATCCTTTGCTTCATCAGCTGGGATTCCACCATGTTTCTATATACTCCTCTATGCGTGGGCACAGGTACCTGGCTTGTTCCAAGGATTATGCTGGAGAGTTTTCAAATTAACCAGTACGTTGAAAATTATTTGCAGGTGTTTAGCGTTTCACCATAATTTTGATAACGTTTGTATGTCCCTCCTGAAACCCAAGAAGGCTGCGACGGACATAACTATGCTGAGGAGTAGCTGACTTGGTGTTGCCTATTTTTGTTAGTGGAGACAGACAAGAAGCCATTCTTCTAAGTATGATTCCACCACCATTTTTCCATTGTTTTAAAATGCAGGGAAATTTTGCAAGTTAGCATTATAATTAGTAGCTGGAGGGTACGGTTATTTTTTTGTGTGTTGTCGATGTGGATGGGGGGTGGGTCAGGCCCTCTGTCAGTTCCCCGGTTGGTTTTTATTATCCCCAGAGAGGAGAAGTGGGCATGTGTTTGGCAGGTGAAAAGGGCGGATTCTGTTTCAGAGAATTAACGATGATCCCCATGGTCATCCCGTTCCTTTAATAATCCTTTACTTCATCAGCTGGAAATCCACCATGGTTCTATATACTCCTCTTTGCGTGGGAACAGGTAACTGGCTTGTTCCAAGAAGTATACCGCAGAGCTTTTCAATTAACCAGTACGTTGAAAATTATTTGCAGGTGTTCAGCGTTTCACCATAATTGTGGGAACCTTTGTTTGTGCCTCCTGAAACCCTAGAAGGCTGCGACGGACATAAATATGCTGAGGAGTAGCTGACTTTGTGTTGCCTATTTTTGTTAGTGGGGACTGACAAGAATCCATTCTTGTAAGTATCATCTCACCATAATTTTTCCATTGTTTAAAAATGCAGGAAAATTTTGCAAGTTAGCATTATAATTAGTAGCTGGAGGCTACGGTGTTTTTTTTTTTTTTTTCCTGTTGGGTCAGTGTGGATGTGTTGGTCAGGCCCTCTGTCAGTTCCCCGGTTGGTGTTTATTATCCCCAGAGAGGAGAATTGGGAATTAGTATGGCAGGTGAAAACTGCGGATCTGTTTCAGAGAATTAAACAGGATCCGCATGGTAATCCCGTTCCTTTAAGAATCCTTTGCTTCATGAGCTGGGAATCCACCATGGTTCTATATACTCCTCTTTGCGTGGGTACAGGTAACTGGCTTGTTCCAAGAAGTATGCCTCAGAGCTTTTCAATTAACCAGTATGTTGAAAATCCTTTGCAGGTTTTCAGCGTTTCACCATAATTGTGATAACGTGTGTATGTGCCTACTGAAACCAAATATGGCTGCTACGGACATAACTATGCTGAGGCGTAGCTGACTTGGTGTTGCCTATTTTTGTCAGTGGAGACTGACAAGAAGCCATTCTTCTAAGTATCATCCCACCATCATTTCTCCATTGTTTAAAAACGCAGGGAAATTTTGCAAATTTGCATTATAATTAGTAGCTGGAGGGTACTTTTTTTTTTGTGGGGTTGGTCAGGATGGGTGTTCAGGCCCTCTGTCAGATCGCTGGTTTGTTTTTATTATCCCCAGAGAAGAGTAGTGGGCATGTGTTTGGCAGGTGAAAAGTGCGGATTCTGTTTGAGAGAATTAAACAGGATCCGCATGGTCATCTGATTCCTTTAAGAATCCTTTGCTTCATCAGCTGGGATTCCACCATGTCTCTATATACTCCTCTATGCGTGGGCACAGGTACCTGGCTTGTTCCAAGAATTATGCTGGAGAGTTTTCAAATTAACCAGTACGTTGAAAACTATTTGCAGGTTTTCAGCGTTTCACCATAATTTTGATAACGTGTGTTTGTGCCTCCTGAAACCCAAGAAGGCTGCGACGGACATAACTATGCTGAGGAGTAGCTGACTTGGTGTTGCCTATTTTTGTTAGTGTAGACTGACAAGAAGCCATTCTTCTAAGTATCATCCCACCACCATTTTTCCATTGTTTTAAAATGCAGGGAAATTTTGCAAGTTAGCATTATAATTAGTAGCTGGAGGGTACGGTTTTTTTTTGTGTGGTCGATGTGGGTGGTGGGGGTCAGGCCCTCTGTCAGTTCGCTGGTTAGTTTTTATTATCCCCAGAGAGGAGAAGTGGGCATGTGTTTGGCAGGTGAAAAGGGCGGATTCTGTTTCAGAGAATTAACGATGATCCCCATGGTCATCCCGTTCCTTTAATAATCCTTTACTTCATCAGCTGGACATCCACCATGGTTCTATATACTCCTCTTTGCGTGGGAACAGGTAACTGCCTTGTTCCAAGAAGTATGCCGCAGAGCTTTTCAATTAACCAGTACGTTGAAAATTATTTGCAAGTGTTCAGCGTTTCACCATAATTTTGATAACGTTTGTATGTCCCTCCTGAAACCCAAGAAGGCTGCGACGGACATAACTATGCTGAGGAGTAGCTGACTTGGTGTTGCCTATTTTTGTCAGTGGAGACAGACAAGAAAACATTCTTCTAAGTATGATCCCACCACCATTTTTCCATTGTTTTAAAATGCAGGGAAATTTTGCAAGTTAGCATTATAATTAGTAGCTGGAGGGTACTTTTTTGTTTCGTGGGGTCGGTCAGCATGGGTGTTCAGGCCCTCTGTCAGATCGCTGGTTTGTTTTTATTATCTCCAGAGAAGAGTAGTGGGCATGTGTTTGGCAGGTGAATAGGGCGGTTTCTGTTTCAGAGAATTAACGATGATCCCCATGATCATCCCGTTCCTTTAATAATCCTTTACTTCATCAGCTGGAAATCCACCATGGTTCTCTATACTCCTCTTTGCGTGGGAACAGGTAACTGCCTTGTTCCAAGAAGTATGCCGCAGAGCTTTTCAATTAACCACTACGTTGAAAATTATTTGCAGGTGTTCAGCGTTTTACCATAATTGTGAGAACCTTTGTTTGTGCCTCCTGAAACCCTAGAAGGCTGCAACGGACATAACTATGCTGAGGAGTAGCTGACTTGGTGTTGCCTATTTTTGTTAGTGGAGACTGACAAGAAGCCATTCTTCTAAGTATCATCCCACCACCATTTTTCCATTGTTTTAAAATGCAGGGAAATTTTGCAAGTTAGCATTATAATTAGTAGCTGGAGGGTACGGTTTTTTTTTTTGTGTGTGGTCGATGTGGATGGGGGGGTCAGGCCCTCTGTCAGTTCGCTGGTTAGTTTTTATTATCCCCAGAGAGGAGAGGTGTGCATGTGTTTGGCAGGTTAAAAGGGCGGATTCTGTTTCAGAGAATTAACGATGAACCCATGGTCACCCCGTTCCTTTAAAAATCCTTTACTTCATCAGCTGGAAATCCACCATGGTTCTATATACTCCTGTCTGCGTGGTAACAGGTAACTGGCTTGTTCCAAGAAGTATGCCGCAGAGATTTTTAAATTAACCAGTAGGTTGAAAATTATTTGCAGGTGTTCAGCGTTTCACCATAATTATGATAACGTTTGTTTGTGCCTCCTGAAACCCAAAAAGGCTGCGATGGACATAGCTATGCTGAGGAGTAGCTGACTTGGTGTTGCCTATTTTTGTTAGTGGAGACTGACAAGAAGCCATTCTTCTAAGTATCATCCCACCACCATTTATCCATTGTTTTAAAATGCAGGGAAATTTTGCAAGTTAGCATTATAATTAGTAGCTGGAGGGTACGGTTTTTTTTTTGTGTGTGTTGTCGATGTGGATGGGGGGGTCAGGTCCTCTGTCAGTTCGCTGGTTAGTTTTTATTATCCCCAGAGAGGAGAAGTGGGCATGTGTTTGGCAGGTGAATAGGGCGGACTGTTTCAGAGAATTAACGATGATCCCCATGGTCATCCCGTTCCTTTAATAACCTTTACTTCATCAGCTGGAAATCCACCACGGTTCTCTATACTCCTCTTTGCGTGCAACAGGTAACTGGCTTGTTCCAAGAAGTATGCCGCAGAGCTTTTCAATTAACCACTACGTTGAAAATTATTTGCAGGTGTTCAGCGATTTACCATAATTTTGAGAACCTTTGTTTGTGCCTCCTGAAACCCTAGAAGGCTGCGACGGACATAACTATGCTGAGGAGTAGCTGACTTGGTGTTGCCTATTTTTCTTAGTGGAGACTGACAAGAAGCCATTCTTCTAAGTATCATCCCACCACCATTTTTCCATTGTTTTAAAATGCAGGGAAATTTTGCAAGTTAGCATTATAATTAGTAGCTGGAGGGTACGGTTTTTTTTTGTGTGTGTGGTCGATGTCGATGGTGGGGGTCAGGCCCTCTGACAGTTCGCTGTTTAGTTTTTATTATCCCCAGAGAGGAGAAGTGGGCATGTGTTTGGCAGGTGAAAAGGGCGGATTCTGTTTCAGAGAATTAACGATGATCCCCATGGTCATCCCGTTCCTTTAATAATCCTTTACTTCATCAGCTGGAAATCCACCATGGTTCTCTATACTCCTCTTTGCGTGGGAACAGGTAACTGCCTTGTTCCAAGAAGTATGCCGCAGAGCTTTTCAATTAACCACTACGTTGAAAATTATTTGCAGGGGTTCAGCGTTTCACCATAATTGTGAGAACCTTTGTTTGTGCCTCCTGAAACCCAAGAAGGCTGCGACGGACATAACTATGCTGAGGAGTAGCTGACTTGGTGTTGCCTATTTTTGTTAGTGGAGACTGACAAGAAGCCATTCTTCTAAGTATCATCCCACCACCATTTTTCCATTGTTTTAAAATGCAGGGAAATTTTGCAAGTTAGCATTATAATTAGTAGCTGGAGGGTACGTTTTTTTTTTTTGTGTGTGTGGTCGATGTGGATGTGGGGGTCAGGCCCTCTGTCAGTTCGCTAGTTAGTTTTTATTATCCCCAGAGAGGAGAAGTGGGCATGTGTTTGGCAGGTGAAAAGGGCGGATTCTGTTTCAGAGAATTAACGATGATCCCCATGGTCATCCCGTTCCTTTAACAATCCTTTACTTCATCAGCTGGAAATCCACCATGGTTCTATATATTTGTCTATGCGTGGGCACAGGAAACTGGCTAGTTCCAAGAAGTATGCCTCAGAGCTTTTCAATTAACCAGTACGTTGAAAATTATTTGCAGGTGTTCAGCGTTTCACCATAATTGTGATAACGTGTGTTTGTGCCTCCTGAAACCCAAGAAGGCTGCGACGGACATAACTATGCTGAGGCGTAGCTGACTTGGTTTTGCCTATTTTTGTTAGTGGAGTCTGACAGGAATCCATTCTTGTAATTATCATCTCACCATCATTTTTCCATTGTTTAAAAAAGCAGGAAAATTTTGCAAGTTAGCATTATAATTAGTAGCTGGAGGCTACGGTGTTTCTTTTTTTTTTTTTTCCTGTGGTGTCGGTGTGGATGTGTTGGTCAGGCCCTCTGTCCGTTCGCTGGTTTGTTTTTATTATCCCCAGAGAGGACAAGTGGGTATTAGTATGGCAGGTGAAAACTGCGGATCTGTTTCAGAGAATTAAACAGGATCCGCATGGTAATCCCGTTCCTTTAAGAATCCTATGCTTCATGAGCTGGGAATCCACCATGGTTCTATATACTCCTCTTTGCGTGGGAACAGGTAACTGGCTTGTTCCAAGAAGTATGCCTCAGAGCTTTTCAATGAACCAGTATGTTGACAATCCTTTGCAGGTTTTCAGCGTTTCACCATAATTGTGATAACGTGTGTATGTGCCTACTGAAACCAAATATGGCTGCTACGGACATAACTATGCTGAGGCGTAGCTGACTTGGTGTTGCCTATTTTTGTCAGTGGAGACTGCAAGAAGCCATTCTTCTAAGTATCATCCCACCATCATTTCTCCATTGTTTAAAAAATGCAGGGAAATTTTGCAAATTGGCATTATAATTAGTAGCTGGAGGGTACTTTTTTGTTTTGTGGGGTCGGTCAGGATGGGTGTTCAGGCCCTCTGTCAGATCGCTGGTTTCTTTTTATTATCCCCAGAGAAGAGTAGTGGGCATGTGTTTGGCAGGTGAAAAGTACGGATTCTGTTTCAGAGAATTAAACAGGATCCGCATGGTCATCTCATTCCTTTAAGAATCCTTTGCTTCATCAGCTGGGATTCCACCATGGTTCTATATACTCCTCTTTGCGTGGGAACAGTTAACTGGCTTGTTCCAAGAAGTATATCGCAGAGCTTTTCAATTAACTACTACGTTGAAAATTATTTGCAGGTCTTCAGCGTTTCACCATAATTTTGATAACGTTTGTATGTCCCTCCTGAAACCCAAGAAGGTTGCGACGGAGATAACTATGCTGAGGAGTAGCTGACTTGGTGTTGCCTATTTTTGTTAGTGGAGACAGACAAGAAGCCATTCTTCTAAGTATGATCCCACCACCATTTTTCCATTGTTTTAAAATGCAGGGAAATTTTGCAAGTTAGCATTATAATTAGTAGCTGGAGGGTACGGTTTTTTTTTTTTTGTGTAGTCGATGTGGATGGTGGGGGTCAGGCCCTCTGTCAGTTCGCTGGTTAGTTTTTATTATCCCCAGAGAGGAGAAGTGGGCATGTGTTTGGCAGGTGAAAAGGGCGGATTCTGTTTCAGAGAATTAACGATGATCCCCATGGTCATCCCGTTCCTTTAATAATCCTTTACTTCATCAGCTGGAAATCCACCATGGTTCTCTATACTCCTCTTTGCGTGGGAACAGGTAACTGGCTTGTTCCAAGAAGTATGCCGCAGAGCTTTTCAATTAACCACTACGTTGAAAATTATTTGCAGGTGTTCAGCGTTTCACCATAATTGTGAGAACCTTTGTTTGTGCCTCCTGAAACCCAAGAAGGCTGCGACGGACATAACTATGCTGAGGAGTAGCTGACTTGGTGTTGCCTATTTTTGTTAGTGGAGACTGACAAGAAGCCATTCTTCTAAGTATCATCCCACCACCATTTTTCCATTGTTTTAAAATGCAGGGAAATTTTGCAAGTTAGCATTATAATTAGTAGCTGGAGGGTACGGTTTTTTTTTGTGTGTGTGGTCGATGTGGATGGTGGGGGTCAGGCCCTCTGTCAGTTCGCTGGTTAGTTTTTATTATCCCCAGAGAGGAGAAGTGGGCATGTGTTTGGCAGGTGAAAAGGGCGGTTTCTCTTTCAGAGAATTAACGATGATCCCCATGGTCATCCCGTTCCTTTAATAATCCTTTACTTCATCAGCTGGAAATCCACCATGGTTCTATATACTCCTCTTTGCTTGGGAACAGGTAACTGGCTTGTTCCAAGAAGTATGCCGCAGAGCTTTTCAATTAACCACTACGTTGAAAATTATTTGCAGGTGTTCAGCGTTTCACCATAATTGTGATAACGTGTGTTTGTGTCTCCTGAAACCCAAGAAGGCTGTGACGGACATAACTATGCTGAGGAGTACCTGACTTGGTGTCGCCTTTTTTCGTTAGTGGAGACTGACAGGAAGCCATTCTTCTAAGTATCATCCCACCACCATTTTTCCATTGTTTTAAAATGCAGGGAAATTTTGCAAGTTAGCATTATAATTAGTAGCTGGAGGGTTCGGTTTTTCTTTTTGTGTGTTGTCGATGTGGATCGGGGGGTCAGGCCCTCTGTCAGTTCGCTGGTTAGTTTTTATTATCCCCAGAGAGGAGAAGTGGGCATATGTTTGGCAGGTGAAAAGGGCGGATTCTGTTTCAGAGAATTAACGATGATCCCCATGGTCATCCCGTTCCTTTAATAATCCTTTACTTCATCAGCTGGAAATCCACCATGGTTCTATATACTCCTCTTTGCGTGGGAACAGGTAACTGGCTTGTTCCAAGAAGTATGCCGCAGAGATTTTCAATTAACCAGTACGTTGAAAATTATTTGCAGGTGTTCAGCGTTTCACCATAATTGTGATAATGTTTGTTTGTGCCTCCTGAAACCCAAGAAGGCTGCGACGGACATAACTATGCTGAGGAGTAGCTGACTTGGTGTTGCCTATTTTTGTTAGTGGAGACTGACAAGAAGCCATTCCTCTAAGTATCATCCCACCACCATTTTTCCATTGTTTTAAAATGCAGGGAAATTTTGCAAGTTAGCATTATAATTAGTAGCTGGAGGGTACGGTTCTTTTTTTTTTGTGTGGTCGATGTGGATGGTGGGGGTCAGGCCCTCTGTCAGTTCGCTGGTTAGTTTTTATTATCCCCAGAGAAGAGTAGTGGGCATGTGTTTGGCAGGTGAAAAGTGCGGATTCTGTTTCAGAGAATTAAACAGGATCCGCATGGTCATCTCATTCCTTTAAGAATCCTTTGCTTCATCAGCTGGGATTCCACCATGTTTCTATATACTCCTCTATGCGTGGGCACAGGTACCTGGCTTGTTCCAAGAAGTATGCTGGAGAGTTTTCAAATTAACCAGTACGTTGAAAATTATTTGCAGGTGTTCAGCGTTTCACCATAATTTTGATAACGTTTGTATGTCCCTCCTGAAACCCAAGAAGGCTGCGACGGACATAACTATGCTGAGGAGTAGCTGACTTGGTGTTGCCTATTTTTGTTAGTGGAGACAGACAAGAAGCCATTCTTCTAAGTATGATCCCACCACCATTTTTCCATTGTTTTAAAATGCAGGGAAATTTTGCAAGTTAGCATTATAATTAGTAGCCGGAGGGTACGGTTTTTTTTTTTGTGTGGTCTATGTAGATTGTGGGGGTCAGGCCCTCTGTCAGTTCACTGGTTAGTTTTTATTATCCCCAGAGAGGAGAAGTGGGCATGAGTTTGGCAGGTGAAAAGGGCGGATTCTGTTTCAGAGAATTAACGATGATCCCCATGGTCATCCCGTTCCTTTAATAATCCTTTACTTGATCAGCTGGAAATCCACCATGGTTCTATATACTCCTCTTTGCGTGGGAACAGGTAACTGGCTTGTTCCAAGAAGTATGCCGCAGAGCTTTTCAATTAACCACTACGTTGAAAATTATTTGCAGGTGTTCAGTGTTTCACCATAATTGTGATAACGTGTGTTTGTGCCTCCTGAAACCCAAGAAGGCTGCGACGGACATAACTATGCTGAGGAGTAGCTGACTTGGTGTTGCCTATTTTTGTTAGTGGAGACTGACAAGAAGCCATTCTTCTAAGTATCATCCCACCACCATTTTTCCATTGTTTTAAAGTGCAGGGAAATTTTGCAAGTTAGCATTATAATTAGTAGCTGGAGGGTACGGTTTTTTTTTGGGGGGTGGTCGATGTGGATGGGGGGGTCAGGCCCTCTGTCAGTTCGCTGGTTAGTTTTTATTATCCCCAGAGAGGAGAAGTGGGCATGTGTTTGGCAGGTGAAAAGGGCGGATTCTGTTTCAGAGAATTAACGATGATCCCCATGGTCATCCCATTCCTTTAATAATCCTTTACTTCATCAGCTGGAAATCCACCATGGTTCTATATACTCCTCTTTGCGTGGGAACAGGTAACTGGCTTGTTCGAAGAAGTATGCCGCAGAGCTTTTCAATTAACCACTACGTTGAAAATTATTTGCAGGTGTTCAGCGTTTCACCATAATTGTGAGAACCTTTGTTTGTGCCTCCTGAAACCCAAGAAGGCTGCGACGGACATAACTATGCTGAGGAGTAGCTGACTTGGTGTTGCCTATTTTTGTTAGTGGAGACAGACAAGAAGCCATTCTTCTAAGTATCATCCCACTACCATTTTTCCATTGTTTTAAAATGCAGGGAAATTTTGCAAGTTAGCATTATAATTAGTAGCTGGAGGGTACGGGTTTTTTTTGTGTATGTGGTCGATGTGGATGGGGGGGTCAGGCCCTCTGTCAGTTCGCGGGTTAGTTTTTATTATCCCCAGAGAGGAGAAGTGGGCATGTGTTTGGCAGGTGAAATGGGCGGATTCTGTTTCAGAGAATTAACGATGATCCCCATGGTCATCCCGTTCCTTTAATAATCCTTTACTTCATCAGCTGGAAATCCACCATGGTTCTATATACTCCTCTTTGCGTGGGAACAGGTAACTGGCTTGTTCCAAGAAGTATGCCGCAGAGCTTTTCAATTAACCACTACGTTGAAAATTATTTGCAGGTGTTCAGCGTTTCACCATAATTGTGATAACGTGTGTTTGTGCCTCCTGAAACCCAAGAAGGCTGCGACGGACATAACTATGCTGAGGAGTAGCTGACTTGGTGTTGCCTTTTTTCGTTAGTGGAGACTGACAGGAAGCCATACTTCTAAGTATCATCCCACCACCATTTTTCCATTGTTTTAAAATGCAGGGATATTTTGCAAGTTAGCATTATAATTAGTAGCTGGAGGGTTTGATTTTTCTTTTTGTGTGTTGTCAATGTGGATGGGGGGGTCAGGCCCTCTGTCAGTTCGCTGGTTAGTTTTTATTATCCCCAGAGAGGAGAAGTGGGCATGTGTTGGGCAGGTGAAAAGGGCGGATTCTGTTTCAGAGAATTAACGATGATCCCCATGGTCATCCCGTTCCTTTAATAATCCTTTACTTCATCAGCTGGAAATCCACCATGGTTCTATATACTCCTCTTTGCGTGGGAACAGGTAACTGGCTTGTTCCAAGAAGTATGCCGCAGAGATTTTCAATTAACCAGTACGTTGAAAATTATTTGCAGGTGTTCAGCGTTTCACCATAATTGTGATAACGTTTGTTTGTGCCTCCTGAAACCCAAGAAGGCTGCGACGGACATAACTATGCTGAGGAGTAGCTGACTTGGTGTTGCCTATTTTTGTTAGTGGAGACTGACAAGAAGCCATTCTTCTAAGTATCATCCCACCACCATTTTTCCATTGTTTTAAAATGCAGGGAAATTTTGCAAGTTAGCATTATAATTAGTAGCTGGAGGCTACGGTGTTTTTTTTTTTTTTTTTTCCTGTGGGGTCGGTGTGGATGTGTTGGTCAGGCCCTCTGTCAGTTCGCTGGTTTGTTTTTATTATCCCCAGAGAGGAGAAGGGGGTTTTAGTATGGCAGGTGAAAACTGCGGATCTGTTTCAGAGAATTAAACAGGATCCGCATGGTAATCCCGTTTCTTTAAGAATCCTTTGCTTCAGGAGCTGGGAATCCACCATGGTTCTATATACTTCTCTATGCGTGGGCACAGGAAACTGGCTTGTTCCAAGAAGTATGCCTCAGAGCTTTTCAATTAACCAGTATGTTGAAAATCCTTTGCAGGTTTTCAGCGTTTCACCAATTGTGATAACGTGTGTATGTGCCTACTGAAACCAAATATGGCTGCTACGGGCATAACTATGCTGAGGCGTAGCTGACTTCGTGTTGCCTATTTTTGTCAGTGGAGACTGACAAGAAGCCATTCTTCTAAGTATCATCCCACCATCATTTCTCCATTGTTTAAAAATGCAGGGAAAGTTTGCAAATTGGCATTATAATTACTAGCTGGAGGGTACTTTTTTGTTTTGTGGGGTCGGTCAGGATGGGTGTTCAGGCCCTCTGTCAGATCGCTGGTTTGTTTTTATTATCCCCAGAGAAGAGAAGTGGGCATGTGTTTGGCAGGTGAAAAGTGCGGATTCTGTTTCAGAGAATTAACGATGATCCCCATGGTCATCCCGTTAATTTAATAATCCTTTACTTCATCAGCTGGAAATCCACCATGGTTCTCTATACTCTTCTTTGCGTGGGAACAGGTAACTGGCTTGTTCCAAGAAGTATGCCGCAGAGATTTTCAATTAACCAGTACGTTGAAAATTATTTGCAGGTGTTCAGCGTTTCACCATAATTGTGATAACGTTTGTTTGTGCCTCCTGAAACCCAAGAAGGCTGCGACGGACATAACTATGCTGAGGCGTAGCTGACTTGGTTTTGCCTATTTTTGTTAGTGGAGACTGACAAGAATCCATTCTTCTAAGTATCACCTCACCATCATTTTTCCATTGTTTAAAAATGCAGGAAGTTTTGCAAGTTAGCATTATAATTAGTAGCTGGAGGCTACGGTGTTTTTTTTTTTTTTTTTCCTGTGGGGTCGGTGTGGATGTGTTGGTCAGGCCTTCTGTCAGTTCGCTGGTTTGTTTTTATTATCCCCAGAGAGGAGAAGGGGGTTTTAGTATGGCAGGTGAAAACTGCGGATCTGTTTCAGAGAATTAAACAGGATCCGCATGGTAATCCCGTTTCTTTAAGAATCCTTTGCTTCAGGAGCTGGGAATCCACCATGGTTCTATATACTTCTCTATGCGTGGGCACAGGAAACTGGCTTGTTCCAAGAAGTATGCCTCAGAGCTTTTCAATTAACCAGTATGTTGAAAATCCTTTGCAGGTTTTCAGCGTTTCAACAATTGTGATAACGTGTGTATGTGCCTACTGAAACCAAATATGGCTGCTACGGACATAACTGTGCTGAGGCGTAGCTGACTTGGTGTTGCCTATTTTTGTCATTGGAGACTGACAAGAAGCCATTCTTCTAAGTATCATCCCACCACCATTTTTCCATTGTTTTAAAATACAGGGAAATTTTGCAAGTTAGCATTATAATTAGTAGCTGGAGGGTACGGTTTTTTCTTTTTTTTGTGTGGTCGATGTGGATGGTGGGGTCAGGCCCTCTGTCAGTTCGCTGGTTAGTTTTTATTATCCCCAGAGAGGAGAAGTGGGCATGTGTTTGGCAGGTGAAAAGGGCGGATTCTGTTTCAGAGAATTAACGATGATCCCCATGGAAATCCCGTTCCTTTAATAATCCTTTACTTCATCAGCTGGAAATCCACCATGGTTCTCTATACTCTTCTTTGCGTGGGAACAGGTAACTGGCTTGTTCCAAGAAGTATGCCGCAGAGCTTTTCAATTAACCAGTACGTTGAAAATTATTTGGAGGTTTTCAGCGTTTCACCATAATTGTGATAACGTTTGTTTGTGCCTCCTGAAATCCAAGAAGGCTGCGACGGACATAACTATGCTTAGGCGTAGCTGACTTGGTTTTGCCTATTTTTGTTAGTGGAGACTGACAAGAATCCATTCTTCTAAGTATCATCTCACCACCATTTTTCCATTGTTTAAAAATGCAGGAAAGTTTGCAAGTTAGCATTATAATTAGTAGCTGGAGGCTACGGTGTTTTTTTTTTTTTTTTTCCTGTGGGGTCGGTGTGGATGTGTTGGTCAGGCCCTCTGTCAGTTCGCTGGTTTGTTTTTATTATCCCCAGAGAGGAGAAGTGGGTATTAGTATGGCAGGTGAAAACTGCGGATCTGTTTCAGAGAATTAAACAGGATCCGCATGGTAATCCCGTTCCTTTAAGAATCCTTTGCTTCATGAGCTGGGAATCCACCATGGTTCTATATACTCCTCTTTGCGTGGGAATAGGTAACTGGCTAGTTCCAAGAAGTATGCCTCAGAGCTTTTCAATTAACCAGTATGTTGACAATCCTTTGCAGGTTTTCAGCGTTTCACCATAATTGTGATAACGTGTGTATGTGCCTTTTGAAACCAAATATGGCTGCTACGGACATAACTATGCTGAGGCGTAGCTGACTTGGTGTTGCCTATTTTTGTCAGTGGAGACTGAGAAGAAGCCATTCTTCTAAGTATCATCCCACCATCATTTCTCCATTGTTTACAAATGCAGGGAAATTTTGCAAATTGGCATTATAATTAGTAGCTGGAGGGTACGGTTTTTTTTTGTGTTTGTGGTCGATGTGGATGGGGGGGGTCAGGCCCTCTGTCAATTCGCTGGTTAGTTTTTATTATCCCCAGAGAGGAGAAGTCGGCATGTGTTTGGCATGTGAAAAGGGCGGATTCAGTTTCAGAGAATTAACGATTATCCCCATGGTCATCCCTTTCCTTTAATAATCCTTTACTTCATGAGCTGGAAGTCCACCATGGTTCTCTATACTCCTCTTGGCGTGGGAACAGGTAACTGCCTTGTTCCAAGAAGTACGCCGCAGAGCTTTTCAATTAACCACTACGTTGAAATTTATTTGAAGGTGTTCAGCGTTTCACCATAATTGTGAGAACCTTTGTTTGTGCCTCCTGAAACCCAAGAAGGCTGCGACGGACATAACTATGCTGAGGAGTAGCTGACTTGGTGTTGCCTATTTTTTTTAGTGGAGACTGACAAGAAGCCATTCTTCTAAGAATCATCCCACCACCATTTTTCCATTGTTTTAAAATGCAGGGAAATTTCGCAAGTTAGCATTATAATTAGTAGCTGGAGGGTACGGTTTTTTTTTGTGTGTGGTCGATGTGGATGGTGGGGGTCAGGCCCTCTGTCAGTTCGCTGGTTAGTTTTTATTATTCCCAGAGAGGAGAAGTGGGCATGTGTTTGGCAGGTGAAAAGGGCGGATTCTGTTTCAGAGAATTAACGATGATCCCCATGGTCTTCCTGTTCCTTTAATAATCCTTTACTTCATCAGCTGGAAATCCACCATGGTTCTATATACTCCTCTTTGCGTGGGATCAGGTAACTGCCTTGTTCCAAGAAGTATGCCGCAGAGCTTTTCAATTAACCACTACATTGAAAATTATTTGCAGGTGTTCAGCGTTTCACCATAATTGTGAGAACCTTTGTTAGTGCCTCCTGAAACCCAAGAAGGCTGCGACGGACATAACTATGCTGAGGAGTAGCTGACTTGGTTTTGCCTATTTTTGTTAGTGGAGACAGACAAGAAGCCATTCTTCTAAGTATCATCCCACCACCATTTTTCCATTGTTTTAAAATGCAGGGAAATTTTGCAAGTTAGCATTTTAATTAGTAGCTGGAGGCTACGGTGTTTTTTTTTTTTTTCCTGTGGGGTCGTTTTGGATGTGTTGGTCAGGCCCTCTGTCAGTTCGCTGGTTTGTTTTTATTATCCCCAGAGAGGAGAAGTGGGTATTAGTATGGCAGGTGAAAACTGCGGATCAGTTTCACAGAATTAAACAGGATCCGCATGGTAATCCCGTTCCTTTAAGAATCCTTTGCTTCATGAGCTGGGAATCCACCATGGTTCTATATACTCCTCTTTGCGTGGGAACAGGTAACTGGCTTGTTCCAAGAAGTATGCCTCAGAGCTTTTCAATGAACCAGTATGTTGACAATCCTTTGCAGGTTTTCAGCGTTTCACCATAATTGTGATAACGTGTGTATGTGCCTACTGAAACCAAATATGGCTGCTACGGACATAACTATGCTGAGGCGTAGCTGACTTGGTGTTGCCTATTTTTGTCAGTGGAGACTGACAAGAAGCCATTCTTCTAAGTATGATCCCACCATCATTTCTCCATTGTTTAAAAATGCAGGGAAATTTTGCAAATTGGCATTATAATTAGTAGCTGGAGGGTCCTTTTTTGTTTTGGGGGGTCGGTCAGGATGGGTGTTCAGGCCCTTTGTCAGGTCGCTGGTTAGTTTTTATTATCCCCAGAGAAGAGTAGTGGGCATGTGTTTGGCAGGTGGAAAGTGCGGATTCTGTTTCAGAGTATTAAACAGGATCCGCATGGTCATCTTATTCCTTTAAGAATCCTTTGCTTCATCAGCTGGGATTCCACCATGTTTCTATATACTCCTTTATGCGTGGGCACAGGTACCTAGCTTGTTCCAAGAATTATGCTGGAGAGTTTTCAAATTAACCAGTACGTTGAAAATTATTTGCAGGTTTTCAGCGTTTCACCATAATTTTGATAAGGTTCGTATGTCCCTCCTGAAACCCAAGAAGGCTGCGACGGACATAACTATGCTGAGGAGTAGCGGACGTGGTGTTGCCTATTTTTGTTAGTGGAGACAGACAAGAAGCCATTCTTCTAAGTATGATCCCACCACCATTTTTCCATTGTTTTAAAATGTAGGAAATTTTGCAAGTTAGCATTATAATTAGTAGCAGAGGGTACGGTTTTTTTTGTGTGTCTGGTCGATGTGGATGGGGGGGGTCAGGCCCTCTGTCAGTTCGCTGGTTAGTTTTTATTATCCCCAGAGAGGAGAAGTGGGCATATGTTTGGCAGGTGAAAAGGGCGGATTCTGTTTCAGAGAATTAAGGATGATCCCCATGGTCATCCCGTTCCTTTAATAATCCTTTACTTCATCAGCTGGAAATCCACCATGGTTCTATATACTCCTCTTTGCGTGGGAACAGGTAACTGCCTTGTTCCAAGAAGTATGCCGCAGAGCTTTTCAATTAACCACTACGTTGAAAATTATTTGCAGATGTTCAGCGTTTCACCATAATTGTGAGAACCTTTGTTTGTGCCTCCTGAAACCCAAGAAGGCTGCGACGGACATAACTATGCTGAGGAGTAGCTGACTTGGTTTTGCCTATTTTTGTTAGTGGAGTCTGACAAGTATCCATTCTTCTAAGTATCATCTCACCATCATTTTTCCATTGTTTAAAAATGCAGGAAAATTTTGCAAGTTAGCATTATAATTAGTAGCTGGAGGCTACGGTGTTTTTTTTTTTTTTTTTCCTGTGGGGTCGGTGTGGATGTGTTGGTCAGGCCCTCTGTCAGTTCGCTGGTTTGTTTTTATTATCCCCAGAGAGGAGAAGTGGGTATTAGTATGGCAGGTGAAAACTGCGGATCTGTTTCAGAGAATTAAACAGGATCCGCATGGTAATCCCGTTCCTTTAAGAATCCTTTGCTTCATGAGCTGGGAATCCACCATGGTTCTATATACTCCTCTTTGCGTGGGAACAGGTAACTGGCTTGTTCCAAGAAGTATGCCTCAGAGCTTTTCAATTAACCAGTATGTTGACAATCCTTTGCAGGTTTTCAGCGTTTCACCATAATTGTGATAACGTTTGTTTGTGCCTCCTGAAACCCAAGAATGCTGCGATGGACATAGCTATGCTGAGGAGTAGCTGACTTGGTGTTGCCTATTTTTGTTAGTGGAGACTGACAAGAAGCCATTCTTCTAAGTATCATCCCACCACCATTTTTCCATTGTTTTAAAATGCAGGGAAATTTTGCAAGTTAGCATTATAATTAGTAGCTGGAGGGTACGGTATTTTTTTTGTGTGTGTGGTCGATGTGGATGGGGGGGTGAGGCCCTCTGTCTGTTCGCTGGTTAGTTTTTATTATCCCCAGAGAGGAGAAGTGGGCATGTGTTTAGCAGGTGAAAAGGAAACATTCAGTTTCAGAGAATTAACGATGATCCCCATGGTCATCCCGTTCCTTTAATAATCCTTTACTTCATCAGCTGGAAATCCACCATGGTTCTCTATACTCCTCTTTGCGTGGGAACAGGTAACTGGCTTGTTCCAAGAAGTATGCCCCAGAGCTTTTCAATTAACCACTACGTTGAAAATTATTTGCAGGTGTTCAGTGTTTCACCATAATTGTGAGAACCTTTGTTTGTGCCTCCTGAAACCCAAGAAGGCTGCGACGGACATAACTATGCTGAGGAGTAGCTGACTTGGTGTTGCCTATTTTTGTTAGTGGAGACTGACAAGAAGCCATTCTTCTAAGTATCATCCCACCACCATTTTTCCATTGTTTTAAAATGCAGGGAAATTTTGCAAGTTAGCATTATAATTAGTAGCTGGAGGGTGCGGTGTTTTTTTTGTGTGTCTGGTCGATGTGGATGGGGGGGGGTCAGGCCCTCTGTCAGTTCGCTGGTTAGTTTTTATTTTCCCCAGAGAGGAGAAGTGGGCATGTGTTTGGCAGGTGAAAAGGGCGGATTCTGTTTCAGAGAATTAACGATGATCCGCATTGTCATCCCGTTCCTTTAATAATCCTTTACTTCATCAGCTGGAAATCTACCATGGTTCTATATACTCCTGTTTGCGTGGGAACAGGTAACTGGCTTATTCCAAGAAGTATGCCGCAGAGCTTTTCAATTAACCACTACGTTGAAAATTATTTGCAGGTGTTCAGCGTTTCACCATAATTGTGATAACGTTTGTTTTTTCCTCCTGAAACCCAAGAAGGCTGCGACGGACATAACTATGCTGAGGCGTAGCTGACTTGGTTTTGCCTATTTTTGTTAGTGGAGACTGACAAGAATCCATTCTTGTAAGTATCATCTCACCATCATTTTTCCATTGTTTAAAAATGCAGGGAAATTTTGCAAGTTAGCATTATAATTAGTAGCTGGAGGCTAAGGTGTTTTTTTTTTTTTTTTTTTTCCTGTGGGGTCGGTGTGGATGTGTTGGTCAGGCCCTCTGTCAGTTCCCCGGTTGGTTTTTATTATCCCCAGAGAGGAGAAGTGGGTATTAGTATGGCAGGTGAAAACTGCGGATCTGTTTCAGAGAATTAAACAGGATCCGCATGGTAATCCCGTTCCTTTAAGAATCCTTTGCTTCATGAACTGGGAATCCACCATGGTTCTATATACTTGTCTATGCGTGGGCACAGGAAACTGGCTAGTTCCAAGAAGTATGCCTCAGAGCTTTTCAATTAACCAGTATGTTGACAATCCTTTGCAGGTTTTCAGCGTTTCACCATAATTGTGATAACGTGTGTATGTGCCTACTGAAACCTAATATGGCTGCTACGGACATAACTATGCTGAGGCGTAGCTGACTTGGTGTTGCCTATTTTTGTCAGTGGAGACTGACAAGAAGCCATTCTTCTAAGTATCATCCCACCATTATTTCTCCATTGTTTAAAAATGCAGGGAAATTTTGCAAATTGGCATTATAATTAGTAGCTGGAGGGTCCTTTTTTGTTTTGTGGGGTCGGTCAGGATGGGTGTTCAGGCCCTCTGTCAGATCGCTGGTTTGTTTTTATTATCCCCAGAGAAGAGTAGTGGGCATGTGTTTGGCAGGTGAAAAGTGCAGATTCTGTTTCAGATAATTAAACAGGATCCGCATGGTCATCTCATTCCTTTAAGAATCCTTTGCTTCATCAGCTGGGATTCCACCATGTTTCTATATACTCCTCTATGTGTGGGCACAGGTACCTGGCTTGTTCCAAGAATTATGCTGGAGAGTTTTCAAATTAACCAGTACGTTGAAAATTATTTGCAGGTTTTCAGCGTTTCACCATAATTTTGATAACGTTTGTATGTCCCTCCTGAAACCCAAGAAGTCTGCGACAGACATAACTATTCTGAGGAGTAGCTGACTTGGTGTTGCCTATTTTTGTTAGTGGAGACAGACAAGAAGCCATTCTTTTAAGTATGATCCCACCACCATTTTTCCATTGTTTTAAAATGCAGGGAAATTTTGCAAGTTAGCATTATAATTAGTAGCTGGAGGGTACGGTTTTTTTTTTTGTGTGTGGTCGATGTGGATGGGGGGCGGTCAGGCCCTCTGTCAGTTCGCTGGTTAGTTTTTATTATCCCCAGAGAGGAGAAGTGGGCATGTGTTTGGCAGGTGAAAAGGGCGGATTGTGTTTCAGAGAATTAACGATGATCCCCATGGTCATCCCGTTCCTTTAATAATCCTTTACTTCATCAGCTGGAAATCCACCATGGTTCTATATACTCCTCTTTGCGTGGGAACAGGTAACTGGCTTGTTCCAAGAAGTATGCCGCAGAGCTTTTCAATTAACCACTACGTTGAAAATTATTTGCAGGTGTTCAGCGTTTCACCATAATTGTGAGAACCTTTGTTTGTGCCTCCTGAAACCCAAGAAGGCTGCGACGGACATAACTATGCTGAGGAGTAGCTGACTTGGTGTTGCCTATTTTTGTTAGTGTAGACTGACAAGAAGCCATTCTTCTAAGTATCATCCCACCACCATTTTTCCATTGTTTTAAAATGCAGGGAAATTTTGCAAGTTAGCATTATAATTAGTAGCTGGAGGGTACGGTTTTTTTTTTGTGTGTGTGGTCGATGTGGATGGGGGGGTCAGGCCCTCTGTCAGTTCGCTGGTTAGTTTTTATTATCCCCAGAGAGGAGAAGTGGGAATGTGTTTGGCAGGTGAAAAGGGCGGATTCTGTTTCAGAGAATTAACGATGATACCCATGGTCATCCCGTTCCTTTAACAATCCTTTACTTCATCAGCTGGAAATCCACCATGGTTCTATATATTTGTCTATGCGTGGGCACAGGAAACTGGCTAGTTCCAAGAAGTATGCCTCAGAGCTTTTCAATTAACCAGTACGTTGAAAATTATTTGCAGGTGTTCAGCGTTTCACCATAATTGTGATAACGTGTGTTTGTGCCTCCTGAAACCCAAGAAGGCTGCGACGGACATAACTATGCTGAGGCGTAGCTGACTTGGTTTTGCCTATTTTTGTTAGTGGAGTCTGACAAGAATCCATTCTTGTAATTACCATCTCACCATCATTTTTCCATTGTTTAAAAAAGCAGGAAAATTTTGCAAGTTAGCATTATAATTAGTAGCTGGAGGCTACGGTGTTTTTTTTTTTTTTTTTTTCCTGTGGGGTCGGTGTGGATGTGTTGGTCAGTCCCTTTGTCAGTTCGCTGGTTTGTTTTTATTATCCCCAGAGAGGACAAGTGGGTATTAGTATGGCAGGTGAAAACTGCGGATCTGTTTCAGAGAATTAAACAGGATCCGCATGGTAATCCCGTTCCTTTAAGAATCCTTTGCTTCATGAGCTGGGAATCCACCATGGTTCTATATACTCCTCTTTGCGTGGGAACAGGTAACTGGCTTGTTCCAAGAAGTATGCCTCAGAGCTTTTCAATGAACCAGTATGTTGACAATCCTTTGCAGGTTTTCAGCGTTTCACCATAATTGTGATAACGTGTGTATGTGCCTACTGAAACCAAATATGGCTGCTACGGACATAACTATGCTGAGGCGTAGCTGACTTGGTGTTGCCTATTTTTGTCAGTGGAGACTGACAAGAAGCCATTCTTCTAAGTATGATCCCACCATCATTTCTCCATTGTTTAAAAATGCAGGGAAATTTTGCAAATTGGCATTATAATTAGTAGCTGGAGGGTCCTTTTTTGTTTTGGGGGGTCGGTCAGCATGGGTGTTCAGGCCCTTTGTCAGGTCGCTGGTTAGTTTTTATTATCCCCAGAGAAGAGTAGTGGGCATGTGTTTGGCAGGTGGAAAGTGCGGATTCTGTTTCAGAGTATTAAACAGGATCCGCATGGTAATCTTATTCCTTTAAGAATCCTTTGCTTCATCAGCTGGGATTCCACCATGTTTCTATATACTCCTTTATGCGTGGGCACAGGTACCTAGCTTGTTCCAAGAATTATGCTGGAGAGTTTTCAAATTAACCAGTACGTTGAAAATTATTTGCAGGTTTTCAGCGTTTCACCATAATTTTGATAAGGTTCGTATGTCCCTCCTGAAACCCAAGAAGGCTGCGACGGACATAACTATGCTGAGGAGTAGCGGACGTGGTGTTGCCTATTTTTGTTAGTGGAGACAGACAAGAAGCCATTCTTCTAAGTATGATCCCACCACCATTTTTCCATTGTTTTAAAATGTAGGAAATTTTGCAAGTTAGCATTATAATTAGTAGCTGGAGGGTACGGTTTTTTTTGTGTGTCTGGTCGATGTGGATGGGGGGGGTCAGGCCCTCTGTCAGTTCGCTGGTTAGTTTTTATTATCCCCAGAGAGGAGAAGTGGGCATATGTTTGGCAGGTGAAAAGGGCGGATTCTGTTTCAGAGAATTAAGGATGATCCCCATGGTCATCCCGTTCCTTTAATAATCCTTTACTTCATCAGCTGGAAATCCACCATGGTTCTATATACTCCTCTTTGCGTGGGAACAGGTAACTGCCTTGTTCCAAGAAGTATGCCGCAGAGCTTTTCAATTAACCACTACGTTGAAAATTATTTGCAGATGTTCAGCGTTTCACCATAATTGTGAGAACCTTTGTTTGTGCCTCCTGAAACCCAAGAAGGCTGCGACGGACATAACTATGCTGAGGAGTAGCTGACTTGGTTTTGCCTATTTTTGTTAGTGGAGTCTGACAAGTATCCATTCTTCTAAGTATCATCTCACCATCATTTTTCCATTGTTTAAAAATGCAGGAAAATTTTGCAAGTTAGCATTATAATTAGTAGCTGGAGGCTACGGTGTTTTTTTTTTTTTTTTTTTCCTGTGGGGTCGGTGTGGATGTGTTGGTCAGGCCCTCTGTCAGTTCGCTGGTTTGTTTTTATTATCCCCAGAGAGGAGAAGTGGGTATTAGTATGGCAGGTGAAAACTGCGGATCTGTTTCAGAGAATTAAACAGGATCCGCATGGTAATCCCGTTCCTTTAAGAATCCTTTGCTTCATGAGCTGGGAATCCACCATGGTTCTATATACTCCTCTTTGCGTGGGAACAGGTAACTGGCTTGTTCCAAGAAGTATGCCTCAGAGCTTTTCAATTAACCAGTATGTTGACAATCCTTTGCAGGTTTTCAGCGTTTCACCATAATTGTGATAACGTTTGTTTGTGCCTCCTGAAACCCAAGAATGCTGCGATGGACATAGCTATGCTGAGGAGTAGCTGACTTGGTGTTGCCTATTTTTGTTAGTGGAGACTGACAAGAAGCCATTCTTCTAAGTATCATCCCACCACCATTTTTCCATTGTTTTAAAATGCAGGGAAATTTTGCAAGTTAGCATTATAATTAGTAGCTGGAGGGTACGGTATTTTTTTTGTGTGTGTGGTCGATGTGGATGGGGGGGTGAGGCCCTCTGTCAGTTCGCTGGTTAGTTTTTATTATCCCCAGAGAGGAGAAGTGGGCATGTGTTTAGCAGGTGAAAAGGAAGGATTCAGTTTCAGAGAATTAACGATGATCCCCATGGTCATCCCGTTCCTTTAATAATCCTTTACTTCATCAGCTGGAAATCCACCATGGTTCTCTATACTCCTCTTTGCGTGGGAACAGGTAACTGGCTTGTTCCAAGAAGTATGCCCCAGAGCTTTTCAATTAACCACTACGTTGAAAATTATTTGCAGGTGTTCAGTGTTTCACCATAATTGTGAGAACCTTTGTTTGTGCCTCCTGAAACCCAAGAAGGCTGCGACGGACATAACTATGCTGAGGAGTAGCTGACTTGGTGTTGCCTATTTTTGTTAGTGGAGACTGACAAGAAGCCATTCTTCTAAGTATCATCCCACCACCATTTTTCCATTGTTTTAAAATGCAGGGAAATTTTGCAAGTTAGCATTATAATTAGTAGCTGGAGGGTGCGGTGTTTTTTTTGTGTGTCTGGTCGATGTGGATGGGGGGGGGTCAGGCCCTCTGTCAGTTCGCTGGTTAGTTTTTATTTTCCCCAGAGAGGAGAAGTGGGCATGTGTTTGGCAGGTGAAAAGGGCGGATTCTGTTTCAGAGAATTAACGATGATCCGCATGGTCATCCCGTTCCTTTAATAATCCTTTACTTCATCAGCTGGAAATCCACCATGGTTCTATATACTCCTGTTTGCGTGGGAACAGGTAACTGGCTTGTTCCAAGAAGTATGCCGCAGAGCTTTTCAATTAACCACTACGTTGAAAATTATTTGCAGGTGTTCAGCGTTTCACCATAATTGTGATAACGTTTGTTTGTTCCTCCTGAAACCCAAGAAGGCTGCGACGGACATAACTATGCTGAGGCGTAGCTGACTTGGTTTTGCCTATTTTTGTTAGTGGAGACTGACAAGAATCCATTCTTGTAAGTATCATCTCACCATCATTTTTCCATTGTTTAAAAATGCAGGGAAATTTTGCAAGTTAGCATTATAATTAGTAGCTGGAGGCTAAGGTGTTTTTTTTTTTTTTTTTTTTTTTCCTGTGGGGTCGGTGTGGATGTGTTGGTCAGGCCCTCTGTCAGTTCCCCGGTTGGTTTTTATTATCCCCAGAGAGGAGAAGTGGGTATTAGTATGGCAGGTGAAAACTGCGGATCTGTTTCAGAGAATTAAACAGGATCCGCATGGTAATCCCGTTCCTTTAAGAATCCTTTGCTTCATGAACTGGGAATCCACCATGGTTCTATATACTTGTCTATGCGTGGGCACAGGAAACTGGCTAGTTCCAAGAAGTATGCCTCAGAGCTTTTCAATTAACCAGTATGTTGACAATCCTTTGCAGGTTTTCAGCGTTTCACCATAATTGTGATAACGTGTGTATGTGCCTACTGAAACCTAATATGGCTGCTACGGACATAACTATGCTGAGGCGTAGCTGACTTGGTGTTGCCTATTTTTGTCAGTGGAGACTGACAAGAAGCCATTCTTCTAAGTATCATCCCACCATTATTTCTCCATTGTTTAAAAATGCAGGGAAATTTTGCAAATTGGCATTATAATTAGTAGCTGGAGGGTCCTTTTTTGTTTTGTGAGGTCGGTCAGGATGGGTGTTCAGGCCCTCTGTCAGATCGCTGGTTTGTTTTTATTATCCCCAGAGAAGAGTAGTGGGCATGTGTTTGGCAGGTGAAAAGTGCAGATTCTGTTTCAGAGAATTAAACAGGATCCGCATGGTCATCTCATTCCTTTAAGAATCCTTTGCTTCATCAGCTGGGATTCCACCATGTTTCTATATACTCCTCTATGTGTGGGCACAGGTACCTGGCTTGTTCCAAGAATTATGCTGGAGAGTTTTCAAATTAACCAGTACGTTGAAAATTATTTGCAGGTTTTCAGCGTTTCACCATAATTTTGATAACGTTTGTATGTCCCTCCTGAAACCCAAGAAGTCTGCGACAGACATAACTATTCTGAGGAGTAGCTGACTTGGTGTTGCCTATTTTTGTTAGTGGAGACAGACAAGAAGCCATTCTTTTAAGTATGATCCCACCACCATTTTTCCATTGTTTTAAAATGCAGGGAAATTTTGCAAGTTAGCATTATAATTAGTAGCTGGAGGGTACGGTTTTTTTTTTTGTGTGTGGTCGATGTGGATGGGGGGCGGTCAGGCCCTCTGTCAGTTCGCTGGTTAGTTTTTATTATCCCCAGAGAGGAGAAGTGGGCATGTGTTTGGCAGGTGAAAAGGGCGGATTGTGTTTCAGAGAATTAACGATGATCCCCATGGTCATCCCGTTCCTTTAATAATCCTTTACTTCATCAGCTGGAAATCCACCATGGTTCTATATACTCCTCTTTGCGTGGGAACAGGTAACTGGCTTGTTCCAAGAAGTATGCCGCAGAGCTTTTCAATTAACCACTACGTTGAATATTATTTGCAGGTGTTCAGCGTTTCACCATAATTGTGATAACGTGTGTTTGTGCCTCCTGAAACCAAATATGGCTGCTACGGACATAACTATGCTGAGGCGTAGCTGACTTGGTGTTGCCTATTTTTGTCAGTGGAGACTGACAAGAAGCCATTCTTCTAAGTATCATCCCACCATCATTTCTCCATTGTTTAAGAACGCAGGGAAATTTTGCAAATTTGCATTATAATTAGTAGCTGGAGGGTACTTTTTTGTTTTGTGGGGTCGGTCAGGATGGGTGTTCAGGCCCTCTGTCAGATCGCTGGTTTGTTTTTATTATCCCCAGAGAGGAGTAGTGGGCATGTGTTTGGCAGGTGAAAAGTGCGGATTCTGTTTGAGAGAATTAAACAGGATCCGCATGGTCATCTGATTCCTTTAAGAATCCTTTGCTTCATCAGCTGGGATTCCACCATGTTTCTATATACTCCTCTATGCGTGGGCACAGGTACCTGGCTTGTTCCAAGAATTATGCTGGAGAGTTTTCAAATTAACCAGTACGTTGAAAACTATTTGCAGGTTTTCAGCGTTTCACCATAATTTTGATAACGTGTGTTTGTGCCTCCTGAAACCCAAGAAGGCTGCGACGGACATAACTATGCTGAGGAGTAGCTGACTTGGTGTTGCCTATTTTTGTTAGTGGAGACTGACAAGAAGCCATTCTTCTGAGTATCATCCCACCACCATTTTTCCATTGTTTTAAAATGCAGGGAAATTTTGCAAGTTAGCATTATAATTAGTAGCTGGAGGGTACGGTTTTTTTTTTGTGTGTGGTTGATGTGGATGGTGGGGGTCAGGCCCTCTGTCAGTTCGCTGGTTAATTTTTATTATCCCCAGAGAGGAGAAGTGGGCATGTGTTTGGCAGGTGAAAAGGGCGGATTCTGTTTCAGAGAATTAACGATGATCCCCATGGTCATCCCGTTCCTTTAATAATCCTTTACTTCATCAGCTGGAAATCCACCATGGTTCTATATACTCCTCTTTGCGTGGGAACAGGTAACTGGCTTGTTCCAAGAAGTATGCCGCAGAGCTTTTCAATTAACCAGTACGTTGAAAATTATTTGCAGTTGTTCAGCGTTTCACCATGATTGTGATAACGTTTGTTTGTGCCTCCTGAAACCCAAGAAGGCTGCGATGGACATAACTATGCTGAGGCGTAGCTGACTTGGGTTTGCCTATTTTTGTTAGTGGAGACTGACAAGAATCCATTCTTGTAAGTATCATCTCACCATCATTTTTCCATTGTTTAAAAAGGCTGGAAAATTTTGCAAGTTAGCATTATAATTAGTAGCTGGAGGCTACGGTGTTTTTTTTTTTTTTTTTCCTGTGGGGTCGGTGTGGATGTGTTGGTCAGGCCCTCTGTCAGTTCTCCGGTTGGTTTTTATTATCCCCAGAGAGGAGAAGTGGTTATTAGTATGGCAGGTGAAAACTGCGGATCTGTTTCAGAGAATTAAACAGGATCCGCATGGTAATCCCGTTCCTTTAAGAATCCTTTGCTTCATGAGCTGGGAATCTACCATGGTTCTACATACTTGTCTATGCGTGGGCACAGGAAACTGGCTAGTTCCAAGAAGTATGCCTCAGATCTTTTCAATTAACCAGTATGTTGACAATCCTTTGCAGGTTTTCAGCGTTTCACCATAATTGTGATAACGTGTGTATGTGCCTACTGAAACCAAATATGGCTGCTACGGACATAACTATGCTGAGGCGTAGCTGACTTGGTGTTGCCTATTTTTGTCAGTGGAGACTGACAAGAAGCCATTCTTCTAAGTATCATCCCACCATCATTTCTCCATTGTTTAAAAAATGCCGGGAAATTTTGCAAATTGGCATTATAATTAGTAGCTGGAGGGTATTTTTTGTTTTGTGGGGTCGGTCAGGATGGGTGTTCAGGCCCTCTGTCAGATCGCTGGTTTGTTTTTATTATCCCCAGATAAGAGTAGTGGGCATGTGTTTGGCAGGTGAAAAGTACGGATTCTGTTTCAGAGAATTAAACAGGATCCGCATGGTCATCTCATTCCTTTAAGAATCCTTTGCTTCATCAGCTGGGATTCCACCATGGTTCTATATACTCCTCTTTGCGTGGGAACAGGTAACTGGCTTGTTCCAAGAAGTATATCGCAGAGCTTTTCAATTAACTACTACGATGAAAATAATTTGCAGGTCTTCAGCGTTTCACCATAATTTTGATAACGTTTGTATGTCCCTCCTGAAACCCAAGAAGGTTGCGACGGAGATAACTATGCTGAGGAGTAGCTGACTTGGTGTTGCCTATTTTTGTTAGTGGAGACAGACAAGAAGCCATTCTTCTAAGTATGATCCCACCACCATTTTTCCATTGTTTAAAAATGCAGGGAAATTTTGCAAGTTAGCATTATAATTAGTAGCTGGAGGGTACGGTTTTTTTTTTTTTGTGTAGTCGATGTGGATGGTGGGGGTCAGGCCCTCTGTCAGTTCGCTGGTTAATTTTTATTATCCCCAGAGAGGAGAAGTGGGCATGTGTTTGGCAGGTGAAAAGGGCGGATTCTGCTTCAGAGAATTAACGATGATCCCCATCGTCATCCCGCTCCTTTAATAATCCTTTACTTCATCAGCTGGAAATCCACCATGGTTCTCTATACTCCTCTTTGCGTGGGAACAGGTAACTGGCTTGTTCCAAGAAGTATGCCGCAGAGCTTTTCAATTAACCACTACGTTGAAAATTATTTGCAGGTGTTCAGCGTTTCACCATAATTGTGATAACGTTTGTTTGTGCCTCCTGAAACCCAAGAAGGCTGCGACGGACATAACTGTGCTGAGGCGTAGCTGACTTGGTGTTGCCTATTTTTGTCAGTGGAGACTGACAAGAAGCCATTCTTCTAAGTATCATCCCACCATCATTTCTCCATTGTTTAAAAATGCAGGGAAATTTTGCAAATTGGCATTATAATTAGTAGCTGGAGGGTACTTTTTTGTTTTGTGGGGTCGGTCAGGATGGGTGTTCAGGCCCTCTGTCAGATTGCTGGTTTGTTTTTATTATCCCCAGAGAATAGCAGTGGGCATGTGTTTGGCAGGTGAAAAGTGCGGATTCTGTTTGAGAGAATTAAACAGGATCCGCATGGTCATCTGATTCCTTTAAGAATCCTTTGCTTCATCAGCTGGGATTCCACCATGTTTCTATATACTCCTCTATGCGTGGGCACAGGTACCTGGCTTGTTCCAAGAAGTATGCTGGAGAGTTTTCAAATTAACCAGTACGTTGAAAATTATTTGCAGGTTTTCAGCGTTTCACCATAATTTTGATAACGTTTGTATGTCCCTCCTGAAACCCAAGAAGGCTGCGACGGACATAACTATGCTGAGGAGTAGCTGACTTGGTGTTGCCTATTTTTGTTAGTGGAGACAGACAAGAAGACATTCTTCTAAGTATGATCTCACCACCATTTTTCCATTGTTTTAAAATGCAGGGAAATTTTGCAAGTTAGCATTATAATTAGTAGCTGGAGGGTACGGTTTTTTTTGTGTGTGTGTGGTCGATGTGGATGGGGGGGTTCAGGCCCTCTGTCAGTTCGCTGGTTAGTTTTTATTATCCCCAGAGAGGAGAAGTGGGCATGTGTTTGGCAGGTGAAAAGGGCGGATTCTGTTTCAAAGAATTAACGATGACCCCCATGGTCATCCCGTTCCTTTAATAATCCTTTACTTCATCAGCTGGAAATCCACCATGGTTCTATATACTCCTCTTTGCGTGGGAACAGGTAACTGGCTTGTTCCAAGAAGTATGCCGCAGAGCTTTTCAATTAACCACTACGTTGAAAATTATTTGCAGGTGTTCAGTGTTTCACCATAATTGTGATAACGTGTGTTTGTGCCTCCTGAAACCCAAGAAGGCTGCGACGGACATAACTATGCTGAGGAGTAGCTTACTTGGTGTTGCCTATTTTTGTTAGTGGAGACAGACAAGAAGCCATTCTTCTAAGTATGGTCCCACCACCATTTTTCCATTGTTTTAAAATGCAGGGAAATTTTGCAGGTTAGCATTATAATTTGTAGCTAGAGGGTACGGTTTTTTTTTTTTTTTGTGTGGTCGATGTGGATGGGGGGGTCAGGCCCTCTGTCAGTTCTCTGGTTAGTTTTTATTATCCCCAGAGAGGAGAAGTGGGCATGTGTTTGGCAGGTGAAAAGGGCGGATTCTGTTTCAGAGAATTAACGATGATCCCCATGGTCATCCCGTTCCTTTAATAATCCTTTACTTCATCAGCTGGAAATCCACCATGGTTCTATATACTCTTGTTTGCGTTGGAACAGGTAACTGGCTTGTTCCAAGAAGTATGCCGCAGAGCTTTTGAATTAACCAGTACGTTGAACATTATTTGCAGGTGTTCAGCGTTTCACCATAATTGTGAGAACCTTTGTTTGTGCCTCCTGAAACCCAAGAAGGCTGCGACGGACATAACTATGCTGAGCCGTAGCTGTCTTGGTGTTGCTTATTTTTGTTACTGGAGACAGACAAGAAGCCATTCTTCTAAGTATGATCCCACCACCATTTATCCATTGTTTTAAAATGTAGGAAATTTTGCAAGTTAGCATTATAATTAGTAGCTGGAGGGTACGGTTTTTTTTTTTTTTTGTGTGTGTGTGGTCGAGGTGGATGGGGGCTCAGGCCCTCTGTCAGTTCGCTGGTTAGTTTTTATTATCCCCAGTGAGGAGAAGTGGGCATGTGTTTGGCAGGTGAAAAGGGCGGATTCTCTTTCAGAGAATTAACGATGATCCCCATGGTCATCCCATTCCTTTAATAATCCTTTACTTCATCAGCTGGAAATGCACCATGGTTCTATATACTCCTCTTTGCGTGGGAACAGGTAACTGGCTTGTTCCAAGAAGTATGCCACAGAGCTTTTCAATTAACCAGTACGTTTAATATTATTTGCATGTGTTCAGCGTTTCACCATAATTGTGATAACGTTTGTTTGTGCCTCCTGAAACCCAAGAAGGCTGCGACGGACATAACTATGCTGAGGAGTAGCTGACTTGGTGTTGCCTATTTTTGTTAGTGGAGACTGACAAGAAGCCATTCTTCTAAGTATCATCCCACCAGCATTTTTCCATTGTTTTAAAATGCAGGGAAATTTTGCAAGTTAGCATTATAATTAGTAGCTGGAGGGTACGGTTTTTTTTGTGTGTGTGTGGTCGATGTGGATGGGGGGGTCAGGCCCTTGTCAGTTCGCTGGTTAGTTTTCATTATCCCTAGAGAGGAGAAGTGGGCATGTGTTTGGCAGGTGAAAAGGGCGGATTCTGTTTCAGAGAATTAACGATGATCCCCATGGTCATTCCGTTCCTTTAATAATCCTTTACTTCATCAGCTGGAAATGCACCATGGTTCTCTATACTCCTCTTTGCGTGGTAACAGGTAACTGGCTTGTTCCAAGAAGTATGCCGCAGAGCTTTTCAATTAACCACTACGTTGAAAATTATTTGCAGGTGTTCAGCGTTTTAACATAATTGTGAGAACCTTTGTTTGTGACTCCTGAAACCCTAGAAGGCTGCGACGGACATAACTATGCTGAGGAGTAGCTGACTTGGTGTTGCCTATTTTTGTTAGTGGAGACTGACAAGAAGCCATTCTTCTAAGTATCATCCCACCACCATTTTTCCATTGTTTTAAAATGCAGGGAAATTTTGCAAGTTAGCATTATAATTAGTAGCTGGAGGGTACGGTTTTTTTTTCTTTGTGTGGTCGATGTGGATGGTGGGGGTCAGGCCCTCTGTAAGTTCGCTGGTTAGTTTTTATTATCCCCAGAGAGGAGAAGTGCGCATGTGTTTGGCAGGTGAAAAGGGCGGATTCTGTTTCAGAGAATTAACGATGATCCCCATGGTCATCCCGTTCTTTAATAATCCTTTACTTCATCAGCTGGAAATCCACCATGGTTCTATATACTCCTCTTTGCGTGGGAACAGGTAACTGGCTTGTTCCAAGAAGTATGCCGCAGAGCTTTTCAATTAACCACTACGTTGAAAATTATTTGCAAGTGTTCAGCGTTTCACCATAATTGTGAGAACCTTTGTTTGTGCCTCCTGAAACCCAAGATGGCTGCGACGGACATAACTATGCTGAGGAGTAGCTGACTTGGTGTTGCCTATTTTTGTTAGGGAAAATGACAAGAAGCCATTGTTCTAAGTATCATCCCACCACCATTTTTCCATTGTTTTAAAATGCAGGGAAATTTTGCAAGTTAGCATTATAATTAGTAGCTGGAGGGTAGGGTTTTTTGGGTGTGTGGTCGATGTGGATGGTGGGGGTCAGGCCCTCTGTCAGATCGCTGGTTTGTTTTTATTATCCCCAGAGAAGAGTAGTGGGCATGTGTTTGGCAGGTGAAAAGTGCGGATTTTGTTTCAGAGAATTAAACAGGATCCGCATGGTCATCTCATTCCTTTAAGAATCCTTTGCTTCATCAGCTGGGATTCCACCATGTTTCTATATACTCCTCTATGCGTGGGCACAGGTACCTGGCTTGTTCCAAGGATTATGCTGGAGAGTTTTCAAATTAACCAGTACGTTGAAAATTATTTGCAGGTGTTTAGCGTTTCACCATAATTTTGATAACGTTTTTATGTCCCTCCTGAAACCCAAGAAGGCTGCGACGGACATAACTATGCTGAGGAGTAGCTGACTTGGTGTTGCCTATTTTTGTTAGTGGAGACTGACAAGAAGCCATTCTTCTAAGTATCATCCCACCACCATTTTTCCATTGTTTTAAACTGCAGGGAAATTTTGCAAGTTAGCATTATAATTAGTAGCTGGAGGGTAAGGTTTTTTTTTTTGTGTAGTCGATGTGGAGGGTGGGGGTCAGGCCCTCTGTCAGTTCGCTGGTTAGTTTTTATTATCCCCAGAGAGGAGAAGAGGGCATGTGTTTGGCAGGTGAAAAGGGCGGATTCTGTTTCAGAGAATTAACGATGATCCCCATGGTCATCCCGTTCCTTTAATAATCCTTTACTTCATCAGCTGGAAATCCACCATGCTTCTATATACTCCTCTTTGCGTGGGAACAGGTAACTGGCTTGTTCCAAGAAGTATGCCGCAGAGCTTTTCAATTAACCACTACGTTGAAAATTATTTGCAGGTGTTCAGCGTTTCACCATAATTGTGATAACGTGTGTTTGTGCCTCCTGAAACCCAAGAAGGCTTCGACAGACATAACTATGGTGAGGAGTAGCTGACTTGGTGTTGCCTATTTTTGTTAGTGGGGACTGACAAGAAGCCATTCTTCTAAGTATCATCCCACCACCATTTTTCCATTGTTTTAAAATGCAGGGAAATTTTGCAAGTTAGCATTATAATTAGTAGCTGGAGGGTACGGTTTTTTTTTGTGTGTGGTCGATGTGGATGGGGGGGTCAGGCCCTCTGTCAGTTCGCTGGTTAGTTTTTATTATCCCCAGAGAGGAGAAGTGGGCATGTGTTTGGCAGGTGATAAGGGCGGATTCTGTTTCAGAGAATTAACGATGATCCCCATGGTCATCCCGTTCCTTTAATAATCCTTTACTTCATCAGCTGGAAATCCACCATGGTTCTATATACTCCTCTTTGCGTGGGAACAGGTAACTGTCTTGTTCCAAGAAGTATGCCGCAGAGCTTTTCAATTAACCAGTACGTTGAAAATTATTTGCAGGTGTTCAGCGTTTCACCATAATTGTGATAAAGTTTGTTTGTGCTTCCTGAAACCCAAGAAGGCTGCGACAGACATAACTATGCTGAGGCGTAGCTGACTTGGTTTTGCCTATTTTTGTTAGTGGAGACTGACAAGAATCCATTCTTCTAAGTATCACCTCACCATCATTTTTCCATTGTTTAAAAATGCAGGAAAGTTTTGCAAGTTAGCATTATAATTAGTAGCTGGAGGCTACGGTGTTTTTTTTTTTTTTTTTCCAGTGGGGTCGGGTGGATGTGTTGGTCAGGCCCTCTATCAGTTCGCTGGTTTGTTTTTATTATCCCCAGAGAGGAGAAGTGGGTATTAGTATGGCAGGTGAAAACTGCGGATCTGTTTCAGAGAATTAAACAGGATCCGCATGGTAATCCCGTTCCTTTAAGAATCCTTTGCTTCATGAGCTGGGAATCCACCATGGTTCTATGTACTTCTCTATGCGTGGGCACAGGAAACTGGCTAGTTCCAAGAAGTATGCCTCAGAGCTTTTCAATTAACCAGTATGTTGAAAATCCTTTGCAGGTTTCCAGCGTTTCACCATAATTGTGATAACGTGTGTATGTGCCTACTGAAACCAAATATGGCTGCTACGGACATAACTATGCTGAGGCGTAGCTGACTTGGTGTTGCCTATTTTTGTCAGTGGAGACTGACAAGAAGCCATTCTTCTAAGTATCATCCCACCATCATTTCTCCATTGTTTAAAAATGCAGGGAAATTTTGCAAATTGGCATTATAATTAGTAGCTGGAGGGTATTTTTTTGTTTTGTAGGGTCGGTCAGGATGGGTGTTCAGGCCCTCTGTCAGATCGCTGGTTTGTTTTTATTATCCCCAGGGAAGAGTAGTGGGCATGTGTTTGGCAGGTGAAAAGTGTGGATTCTGTTTCAGAGAATTAAACAGGATCCGCATGGTCATCTCATTCCTTTAAGAATCCTTTGCTTCATCAGCTGGGATTCCAACATGTTTCTATATACTCCTCTATGGGTGGGCACAGGTACCTGGCTTGTTCCAAGAAGTATGCTGGAGAGTTTTCAAATTAACCAGTACGTTGAAAATTATTTGTAGGTGTTCAGCGTTTCACCATAATTTTGATAACGTTTGTATGTCCCTCCTGAAACCCAAGAGGCTGCGACGGACATAACTATGCTGAGGAGTAGCTGACTTGGTGTTGCCTATTTTTGTTAGTGGAGACAGACAAGAAGCCATTCTTCTAAGTATCATCCCATCACCATTTTTACATTGTTTTAAAATGCAGGGACATTTTGCAAGTTAGCATTATAATTAGTAGCTGGAGGGTACGGTTTTTTTTTTTGTGTGTGTGGTCGATGTGGATGGGGGGTCAGGCCCTCTGTCAGTTCGCTGGTTAATTTTTATTATCCCCAGAGAGGAGAAGTGGGCATGTGTTTGGCAGGTGAAAAGGGCGGATTCTCTTTCAGAGAATTAACGATGATCCCCATGGTCATCCCGTTCCTTTAATAATCCTTTACTTCATCAGCTGGAAATCCACCATGGTTCTATATACTCCTCTTTGCGTGGGAACGGGTAACTGGCTTGATCCAAGAAGTATGCCGCAGAGCTTTTCAATTAATCACTACGTTGATAATTATTTGCAGGTGTTCAGCGTTTCACCATAATTGTGATAAAGTTTGTTTTTTGCCTCCTGAAACCCAAGAAGGCTGCGACGGACATAACTATGCTGAGGAGTAGCTGACTTGGTGTTGCCTATTTTTGTTAGTGGAGACTGACAAGAAGCCATTCTTCTAAGTATCATCCCACCACCATTTTTCCATTGTTTTAAAATGCAGGGAAATTTTGCAAGTTAGCATTATAATTAGTAGCTGGAGGGTACGGTTTTTTTTTTTTTTTGTGTGGTCGATGTGGATGGGGGGGTCAGGCCCTCTGTCAGTTCACTGGTTAGTTTTTATTATCCCCAGAGAGGAGAAGTGGGCATGTGTTTGGCAGGTGAAAAGGGCGGATTCTGTTTCAGAGAATTAACGATGATCCCCATGGTCATCCCGTTCCTTTAATAATCCTTTACTTCATCAGCTGGAAATCCACCATGCTTCTATATACTCCTCTTTGCGTGGGAACAGGTAACTGGCTTGTTCCAAGAAGTATGCTGCAGAGCTTTTCAATTAACCACTACGTTGAAAATTATTTGCAGGTGTTCAGCGTTTCACCATAATTGTGATAACGTGTGTTTGTGCCTCCTGAAACCCAAGAAGGCTTCGACAGACATAACTATGGTGAGGAGTAGCTGACTTGGTGTTGCCTATTTTTGTTAGTGGGGACTGACAAGAAGCCATTCTTCTAAGTATCATCCCACCACCATTTTTCCATTGTTTTAAAATGCAGGGAAATTTTGCAAGTTAGCATTATAATTAGTAGCTGGAGGGTACGGTTTTTTTTTGTGTGTGGTCGATGTGGATGGGGGGGTCAGGCCCTCTGTCAGTTCGCTGGTTAGTTTTTATTATCCCCAGAGAGGAGAAGTGGGCATGTGTTTGGCAGGTGATAAGGGCGGATTCTGTTTCAGAGAATTAACGATGATCCCCATGGTCATCCCGTTCCTTTAATAATCCTTTACTTCATCAGCTGGAAATCCACCATGGTTCTATATACTCCTCTTTGCGTGGGAACAGGTAACTGTCTTGTTCCAAGAAGTATGCCGCAGAGCTTTTCAATTAACCAGTACGTTGAAAATTATTTGCAGGTGTTCAGCGTTTCACCATAATTGTGATAAAGTTTGTTTGTGCTTCCTGAAACCCAAGAAGGCTGCGACAGACATAACTATGCTGAGGCGTAGCTGACTTGGTTTTGCCTATTTTTGTTAGTGGAGACTGACAAGAATCCATTCTTCTAAGTATCACCTCACCATCATTTTTCCATTGTTTAAAAATGCAGGAAAGTTTTGCAAGTTAGCATTATAATTAGTAGCTGGAGGCTACGGTGTTTTTTTTTTTTTTTTTCCAGTGGGGTCGGGTGGATGTGTTGGTCAGGCCCTCTATCAGTTCGCTGGTTTGTTTTTATTATCCCCAGAGAGGAGAAGTGGGTATTAGTATGGCAGGTGAAAACTGCGGATCTGTTTCAGAGAATTAAACAGGATCCGCATGGTAATCCCGTTCCTTTAAGAATCCTTTGCTTCATGAGCTGGGAATCCACCATGGTTCTATGTACTTCTCTATGCGTGGGCACAGGAAACTGGCTAGTTCCAAGAAGTATGCCTCAGAGCTTTTCAATTAACCAGTATGTTGAAAATCCTTTGCAGGTTTCCAGCGTTTCACCATAATTGTGATAACGTGTGTATGTGCCTACTGAAACCAAATATGGCTGCTACGGACATAACTATGCTGAGGCGTAGCTGACTTGGTGTTGCCTATTTTTGTCAGTGGAGACTGACAAGAAGCCATTCTTCTAAGTATCATCCCACCATCATTTCTCCATTGTTTAAAAATGCAGGGAAATTTTGCAAATTGGCATTATAATTAGTAGCTGGAGGGTATTTTTTTGTTTTGTAGGGTCGGTCAGGATGGGTGTTCAGGCCCTCTGTCAGATCGCTGGTTTGTTTTTATTATCCCCAGGGAAGAGTAGTGGGCATGTGTTTGGCAGGTGAAAAGTGTGGATTCTGTTTCAGAGAATTAAACAGGATCCGCATGGTCATCTCATTCCTTTAAGAATCCTTTGCTTCATCAGCTGGGATTCCAACATGTTTCTATATACTCCTCTATGGGTGGGCACAGGTACCTGGCTTGTTCCAAGAAGTATGCTGGAGAGTTTTCAAATTAACCAGTACGTTGAAAATTATTTGTAGGTGTTCAGCGTTTCACCATAATTTTGATAACGTTTGTATGTCCCTCCTGAAACCCAAGAGGCTGCGACGGACATAACTATGCTGAGGAGTAGCTGACTTGGTGTTGCCTATTTTTGTTAGTGGAGACAGACAAGAAGCCATTCTTCTAAGTATCATCCCATCACCATTTTTACATTGTTTTAAAATGCAGGGACATTTTGCAAGTTAGCATTATAATTAGTAGCTGGAGGGTACGGTTTTTTTTTTTGTGTGTGTGGTCGATGTGGATGGGGGGTCAGGCCCTCTGTCAGTTCGCTGGTTAATTTTTATTATCCCCAGAGAGGAGAAGTGGGCATGTGTTTGGCAGGTGAAAAGGGCGGATTCTCTTTCAGAGAATTAACGATGATCCCCATGGTCATCCCGTTCCTTTAATAATCCTTTACTTCATCAGCTGGAAATCCACCATGGTTCTATATACTCCTCTTTGCGTGGGAACGGGTAACTGGCTTGATCCAAGAAGTATGCCGCAGAGCTTTTCAATTAATCACTACGTTGATAATTATTTGCAGGTGTTCAGCGTTTCACCATAATTGTGATAAAGTTTGTTTTTTGCCCCCTGAAACCCAAGAAGGCTGCGACGGACATAACTATGCTGAGGAGTAGCTGACTTGGTGTTGCCTATTTTTGTTAGTGGAGACTGACAAGAAGCCATTCTTCTAAGTATCATCCCACCACCATTTTTCCATTGTTTTAAAATGCAGGGAAATTTTGCAAGTTAGCATTATAATTAGTAGCTGGAGGGTACGGTTTTTTTTTTTTTTTGTGTGGTCGATGTGGATGGGGGGGTCAGGCCCTCTGTCAGTTCACTGGTTAGTTTTTATTATCCCCAGAGAGGAGAAGTGGGCATGTGTTTGGCAGGTGAAAAGGGCGGATTCTGTTTCAGAGAATTAACGATGATCCCCATGGTCATCCCGTTCTTTAATAATCCTTTACTTCATCAGCTGGAAATCCACCATGGTTCTATATACTCCTCTTTGCGTGGGAACAGGTAACTGGCTTGTTCCAAGAAGTATGCCACAGAGCTTTTCAATTAACCAGTACGTTGAAAATTATTTGCAGGTGTTCAGCGTTTCACCATAATTGTGATAACGTGTGTTTGTGCCTCCTGAAACCCAAGAAGGCTGCGACGGACATAACTATGCTGAGGAGTAGCTGACTTGGTTTTGCCTATTTTTGTTAGTGGAGACTGACAAGAAGCCTTTCTTCTAAGTATCATCCCACCACCATTTTTGCATTGTTTTAAAATGCAGGGAAATTTTGCAAGTTAGCATTATAATTAGTAGCAGGAAGGTACGGTTTTTTTTTTGTGTGTGGTCGATGTGGATGGTGGGGGTCAGGCCCTCTGTCAGTTCGCTGGTTAGTTTTTATTATCCCCAGAGAGGAGAAGTGGGCATGTGTTTGGCAGGTGAAAAGGGCGGATTCTGTTTCAGAGAATTAACGATGATCCCCATGGTCATCCCGTTCCTTTAATAATCCTTTACTTCATCTGCTGGAAATCCACCATGGTTCTATATACTCCTGTTTACCTGGGAACAGGTAACTGGCTTGTTCCAAGAAGTATGCCGCAGAGCTTTTCAATTAACCAGTACGTTGAAAATTATTTGCAGGTGTTCAGCGTTTCACCATAATTGTGATAACGTGTGTTTGTGCCTCCTGAAACCCAAGAAGGATGCGACAGACATAACTATGCTGAGGAGTAGCTGACTTGGTGTTGCCTATTTTTGTTAGTGGAGACTGACAAGAAGCCATTCTTCTAAGTATCATCCCACCACCATTTTTCCATTGTTTTAAAATGCAGGGAAATTTTGCAAGTTAGCATTATAATTAGTAGCTGGAGGGTACGGTTTTTTTTGTGTGTGTGGTCGATGTGGATGGGGGGGGGGGTCAGGCCCTCTGTCAGTTCGCTGGTTAGTTTTTATTATCCCCAGAGAGGAGAAGTGGGCATGTGTTTGGCAGGTGAAAAGGGCGGATTCTGTTTCAGAGAATTAACGATGATCCCCATGGTCATCCCGTTCCTTTAATAATCCTTTACTTCATCAGCTGGAAATCCACCATGGTTCTATATACTCCTCTTTGCGTGGGAACAGGTAACTGCCTTGTTCCAAGAAGTATGCCGCAGAGCTTTTCAATTAACCACTACGTTGAAAATTATTTGCAGGTGTTCAGCGTTTCACCATAATTGTGAGAACCTTTGTTTGTGCCTCCTGAAACCCAAGAAGGCTACGACGGACATAACTATGCTGAGGAATAGCTGACTTGGTGTTGCCTATTTTCGTTAGTGGAGACTGACAAGAAGCCATTCTTCTAAGTATCATCCCACCAGCATTTTTCCATTGTTTTAAAATGCAGGGAAATTTTGCAAGTTAGCATTATAATTAGTAGCTGGAGGGTACGGTTTTTTTTTGTGTGTGGTCGATGTGGATGGGGGGGTCAGGCCCTCTGTCAGTTCGCTGGTTAGTTTTTATTATCCCCAGAGAGGAGAAGTGGGCATGTGTTTGGCAGGTGAAAAGGGCGGATTCTGTTTCAGAGAATTAACGATAATCCCCATGGTCATCCCGTTCCTTTAATAATCCTTTACTTCATCAGCTGGAAATCCACCATGGTTCTATATACTCCTCTTTGCGTGGGAACAGGTAACTGGCTTGTTCCAAGAAGTATGCCGCAGAGCTTTTCAATTAACCAGTACGTTGAAAATTATTTGCAGGTGTTCAGCGTTTCACCATAATTGTGATAAAGTTTGTTTGTGCTTCCTGAAACCCAAGAAGGCTGCGACAGACATAACTATGCTGAGGCGTAGCTGACTTGGTTTTGCCTATTTTTGTTAGTGGAGACTGACAAGAATCCATTCTTCTAAGTATCACCTCACCATCATTTTTCCATTGTTTAAAAATGCAGGAAAGTTTTGCAAGTTAGCATTATAATTAGTAGCTGGAGGCTACGGTGTTTTTTTTTTTTTTTTTCCAGTGGGGTCGGGTGGATGTGTTGGTCAGGCCCTCTGTCAGTTCGCTGGTTTGTTTTTATTATCCCCAGAGAGGAGAAGTGGGTATTAGTATGGCAGGTGAAAACTGCGGATCTGTTTCAGAGAATTAAACAGGATCCGCATGGTAATCCCGTTCCTTTAAGAATCCTTTGCTTCATGAGCTGGGAATCCACCATGGTTCTATGTACTTCTCTATGCGTGGGCACAGGAAACTGGCTAGTTCCAAGAAGTATGCCTCAGAGCTTTTCAATTAACCAGTATGTTGAAAATCCTTTGCAGGTTTCCAGCGTTTCACCATAATTGTGATAACGTGTGTATGTGCCTACTGAAACCAAATATGGCTGCTACGGACATAACTATGCTGAGGCGTAGCTGACTTGGTGTTGCCTATTTTTGTCAGTGGAGACTGACAAGAAGCCATTCTTCTAAGTATCATCCCACCATCATTTCTCCATTGTTTAAAAATGCAGGGAAATTTTGCAAATTGGCATTATAATTAGTAGCTGGAGGGTATTTTTTTGTTTTGTAGGGTCGGTCAGGATGGGTGTTCAGGCCCTCTGTCAGATCGCTGGTTTGTTTTTATTATCCCCAGGGAAGAGTAGTGGGCATGTGTTTGGCAGGTGAAAAGTGTGGATTCTGTTTCAGAGAATTAAACAGGATCCGCATGGTCATCTCATTCCTTTAAGAATCCTTTGCTTCATCAGCTGGGATTCCAACATGTTTCTATATACTCCTCTATGGGTGGGCACAGGTACCTGGCTTGTTCCAAGAAGTATGCTGGAGAGTTTTCAAATTAACCAGTACGTTGAAAATTATTTGTAGGTGTTCAGCGTTTCACCATAATTTTGATAACGTTTGTATGTCCCTCCTGAAACCCAAGAGGCTGCGACGGACATAACTATGCTGAGGAGTAGCTGACTTGGTGTTGCCTATTTTTGTTAGTGGAGACAGACAAGAAGCCATTCTTCTAAGTATCATCCCATCACCATTTTTACATTGTTTTAAAATGCAGGGACATTTTGCAAGTTAGCATTATAATTAGTAGCTGGAGGGTACGGTTTTTTTTTTTGTGTGTGTGGTCGATGTGGATGGGGGGTCAGGCCCTCTGTCAGTTCGCTGGTTAATTTTTATTATCCCCAGAGAGGAGAAGTGGGCATGTGTTTGGCAGGTGAAAAGGGCGGATTCTCTTTCAGAGAATTAACGATGATCCCCATGGTCATCCCGTTCCTTTAATAATCCTTTACTTCATCAGCTGGAAATCCACCATGGTTCTATATACTCCTCTTTGCGTGGGAACGGGTAACTGGCTTGATCCAAGAAGTATGCCGCAGAGCTTTTCAATTAACCACTACGTTGATAATTATTTGCAGGTGTTCAGCGTTTCACCATAATTGTGATAAAGTTTGTTTTTTGCCTCCTGAAACCCAAGAAGGCTGCGACGGACATAACTATGCTGAGGAGTAGCTGACTTGGTGTTGCCTATTTTTGTTAGTGGAGACTGACAAGAAGCCATTCTTCTAAGTATCATCCCACCACCATTTTTCCATTGTTTTAAAATGCAGGGAAATTTTGCAAGTTAGCATTATAATTAGTAGCTGGAGGGTACGGTTTTTTTTTTTTTTTGTGTGGTCGATGTGGATGGGGGGGTCAGGCCCTCTGTCAGTTCACTGGTTAGTTTTTATTATCCCCAGAGAGGAGAAGTGGGCATGTGTTTGGCAGGTGAAAAGGGCGGATTCTGTTTCAGAGAATTAACGATGATCCCCATGGTCATCCCGTTCCTTTAATAATCCTTTACTTCATCAGCTGGAAATCCACCATGGTTCTATATACTCCTCTTTGCGTGGGAACAGGTAACTGGCTTGTTCCAAGAAGTATGCCACAGAGCTTTTCAATTAACCAGTACGTTGAAAATTATTTGCAGGTGTTCAGCGTTTCACCATAATTGTGATAACGTGTGTTTGTGCCTCCTGAAACCCAAGAAGGCTGCGACGGACATAACTATGCTGAGGAGTAGCTGACTTGGTTTTGCCTATTTTTGTTAGTGGAGACTGACAAGAAGCCTTTCTTCTAAGTATCATCCCACCACCATTTTTGCATTGTTTTAAAATGCAGGGAAATTTTGCAAGTTAGCATTATAATTAGTAGCTGGAAGGTACGGTTTTTTTTTTGTGTGTGGTCGATGTGGATGGTGGGGGTCAGGCCCTCTGTCAGTTCGCTGGTTAGTTTTTATTATCCCCAGAGAGGAGAAGTGGGCATGTGTTTGGCAGGTGAAAAGGGCGGATTCTGTTTCAGAGAATTAACGATGATCCCCATGGTCATCCCGTTCCTTTAATAATCCTTTACTTCATCTGCTGGAAATCCACCATGGTTCTATATACTCCTGTTTACCTGGGAACAGGTAACTGGCTTGTTCCAAGAAGTATGCCGCAGAGCTTTTCAATTAACCAGTACGTTGAAAATTATTTGCAGGTGTTCAGCGTTTCACCATAATTGTGATAACGTGTGTTTGTGCCTCCTGAAACCCAAGAAGGATGCGACGGACATAACTATGCTGAGGAGTAGCTGACTTGGTGTTGCCTATTTTTGTTAGTGGAGACTGACAAGAAGCCATTCTTCTAAGTATCATCCCACCACCATTTTTCCATTGTTTTAAAATGCAGGGAAATTTTGCAAGTTAACATTATAATTAGTAGCTGGAGGGTACGGTTTTTTTTGTGTGTGTGGTCGATGTGGATGGGGGGGGGTCAGGCCCTCTGTCAGTTCGCTGGTTAGTTTTTATTATCCCCAGAGAGGAGAAGTGGGCATGTGTTTGGCAGGTGAAAAGGGCGGATTCTGTTTCAGAGAATTAACGATGATCCCCATGGTCATCCCGTTCCTTTAATAATCCTTTACTTCATCAGCTGGAAATCCACCATGGTTCTCTATACTCCTCTTTGCGTGGGAACAGGTAACTGCCTTGTTCCAAGAAGTATGCCGCAGAGCTTTTCAATTAACCACTACGTTGAAAATTATTTGCAGGTGTTCAGCGTTTCACCATAATTGTGAGAACCTTTGTTTGTGCCTCCTGAAACCCAAGAAGGCTACGACGGACATAACTATGCTGAGGAGTAGCTGACTTGGTGTTGCCTATTTTCGTTAGTGGAGACTGACAAGAAGCCATTCTTCTAAGTATCATCCCACCAGCATTTTTCCATTGTTTTAAAATGCAGGGAAATTTTGCAAGTTAGCATTACAATTAGTAGATGGAGGGTACGGTTTTTTTTTTTGTGTGGTCGATGTGGATGGTGGGGGTGATGCCCTCTGTCAGTTCGCTGGTTAGTTTTTATTATCCCCAGAGAGGAGAAGTGGGCATGTGTTTGGCAGTTGAAAAGGGCGGATTCTGTTTCAGAGAAGTAACGATGATCCCCATGGTCATCCCGTTCCTTTAATAATCCTTTACTTCATCAGCTGGAAATCCACCATGGTTCTCTATACTCCTCTTTGCGTGGGAACAGGTAACTGCCTTGCTCAAAGAAGTATGCCACAGAGCTTTTCAATTAACCACTACGTTGAAAATTATTTGCAGGTGTTCAGCGTTTCACCATAATTGTGATAACGTTTGTTTGTGCCTCCTGAAACCCAAGAAGGCTGCGACGGACATAACTATGCTGAGGCGTAGCTGACTTGGTTTTGCCTATTTTTGTTAGTGGAGACTGACAAGAATCCATTCTTGTAAGTATCATCTAACCATCATTTTTCCATTGTTTAAAAATGCAGGAAAATTTTGCAAGTTAGCATTATTATTATTAGCAGGAGGCTACGGTGTTTTTTTTTTCTTTTTTTCCTGTGGGGTCGGTGTGGATGTGGTGGTCAGGCCCTCTGTCAGTTCCCCGGTTGGTTTTTGTTATCCCCGGAGAGGAGAAGTTGGTATTAGTATGGCAGGTGAAAACTGCGGATCTGTTTCAGAGAATTAAACAGGATCCGCATGGTAATCCCGTTCCTTTAAGAATCCTTTGATCATGAGCTGGGAATCCACCACGGTTCTATATACTTTTCTATGCGTGGGCACAGGAAACTGGCTAGTTCCAAGAAGTATGCCTCAGAGCTTTTCAATTAACCAGTATGTTGACAATCCTTTGCAGGTTTTCAGCGTTTCACCATAATTGTGATAACGTGTGTATGTGCCTACTGAAACCAAATATGGCTGCTACGGACATAACTATGCTGAGGCGTAGCTGACTTGGTGTTGCCTATTTCTGTCAGTGGAGACTGACAAGAAGCCATTCTTCTAAGTATCATCCCACCATCATTTCTCCATTGTTTAAAAATGCAGGGAAATTTTGCAAATTGGCATTATAATTAGTAGCTGGAGGGTACTTTTTTGTTTTGTGGGGTCGGTCAGGATGGGTGTTCAGGCCCTCTGTCAGATTGCTGGTTTGTTTTTATTATCCCCAGAGAATAGCAGTGGGCATGTGTTTGGCAGGTGAAAAGTGCGGATTCTGTTTGAGAGAATTAAACAGGATCCGCATGGTCATCTGATTCCTTTAAGAATCCTTTGCTTCATCAGCTGGGATTCCACCATGTTTCTATATACTCCTCTATGCGTGGGCACAGGTACCTGGCTTGTTCCAAGAAGTATGCTGGAGAGTTTTCAAATTAACCAGTACTTTGAAAATTATTTGCAGGTTTTCAGCGTTTCACCATAATTTTGATAACGTTTGTATGTCCCTCCTGAAAGCCAAGAAGGCTGCGACGGACATAACTATGCTGAGGAGTAGCTGACTTGGTGTTGCCTATTTTTGTTAGTGGAGACAGACAAGAAGACATTCTTCTAAGTATGATCTCACCACCATTTTTCCATTGTTTTAAAATGCAGGGAAATTTTGCAAGTTAGCATTATAATTAGTAGCTGGAGGGTACGGTTTTTTTTGTGTGTGTGTGGTCGATGTGGATGGGGGGGTTCAGGCCCTCTGTCAGTTCGCTGGTTAGTTTTTATTATCCCCAGAGAGGAGAAGTGGGCATGTGTTTGGCAGGTGAAAAGGGCGGATTCTGTTTCAAAGAATTAACGATGACCCCCATGGTCATCCCGTTCCTTTAATAATCCTTTACTTCATCAGCTGGAAATCCACCATGGTTCTATATACTCCTTTTTGCGTGGGAACAGGTAACTGGCTTGTTCCAAGAAGTATGCCGCAGAGCTTTTCAATTAACCACTACGTTGAAAATTATTTGCAGGTGTTCAGTGTTTCCCCATAATTGTGATAACGTGTGTTTGTGCCTCCTGAAACCCAAGAAGGCTGCGACGGACATAACTATGCTGAGGAGTAGCTTACTTGGTGTTGCCTATTTTTGTTAGTGGAAACAGACAAGAAGCCATTCTTCTAAGTATGGTCCCACCACCATTTTTCCATTGTTTTAAAATGCAGGGAAATTTTGCAAGTTAGCATTATAATTTGTAGCTAGAGGGTACGGTTTTTTTTTTTTTTGTGTGGTCGATGTGGATGGGGGGGTCAGGCCCTCTGTCAGTTCTCTGGTTAGTTTTTATTATCCCCAGAGAGGAGAAGTGGGCATGTGTTTGGCAGGTGAAAAGGGCGGATTCTGTTTCAGAGAATTAACGATGATCCCCATGGTCATCCCGTTCCTTTAATAATCCTTTACTTCATCAGCTGGAAATCCACCATGGTTCTATATACTCTTGTTTGCGTTGGAACAGGTAACTGGCTTGTTCCAAGAAGTATGCCGCAGAGCTTTTGAATTAACCAGTACGTTGAACATTATTTGCAGGTGTTCAGCGTTTCACCATAATTGTGAGAACCTTTGTTTGTGCCTCCTGAAACCCAAGAAGGCTGCGACGGACATAACTATGCTGAGCCGTAGCTGTCTTGGTGTTGCTTATTTTTGTTACTGGAGACAGACAAGAAGCCATTCTTCTAAGTATGATCCCACCACCATTTATCCATTGTTTTAAAATGTAGGAAATTTTGCAAGTTAGCATTATAATTAGTAGCTGGAGGGTACGGTTTTTTTTTTTTTGTGTGTGTGTGGTCCAGGTGGATGGGGGCTCAGGCCCTCTGTCAGTTCGCTGGTTAGTTTTTATTATCCCCAGTGAGGAGAAGTGGGCATGTGTTTGGCAGGTGAAAAGGGCGGATTCTCTTTCAGAGAATTAACGATGATCCCCATGGTCATCCCGTTCCTTTAATAATCCTTTACTTCATCAGCTGGAAATGCACCATGGTTCTATATACTCCTCTTTGCGTGGGAACAGGTAACTGGCTTGTTCCAAGAAGTGTGCCACAGAGCTTTTCAATTAACCAGTACGTTTAATATTATTTGCATGTGTTCAGCGTTTCACCATAATTGTGATAACGTTTGTTTGTGCCTCCTGAAACCCAAGAAGGCTGCGACGGACATAACTATGCTGAGGAGTAGCTGACTTGGTGTTGCCTATTTTTGTTAGTGGAGACTGACAAGAAGCCATTCTTCTAAGTATCATCCCACCAGCATTTTTCCATTGTTTTAAAATGCAGGGAAATTTTGCAAGTTAGCATTATAATTAGTAGCTGGAGGGTACGGTTTTTTTTGTGTGTGTGTGGTCGATGTGGATGGGGGGGTCAGGCCCTCTGTCAGTTCGCTGGTTAGTTTTCATTATCCCTAGAGAGGAGAAGTGGGCATGTGTTTGGCAGGTGAAAAGGGCGGATTCTGTTTCAGAGAATTAACGATGATCCCCATGGTCATTCCGTTCCTTTAATAATCCTTTACTTCATCAGCTGGAAATGCACCATGGTTCTCTATACTCCTCTTTGCGTGGTAACAGGTAACTGGCTTGTTCCAAGAAGTATGCCGCAGAGCTTTTCAATTAACCACTACGTTGAAAATTATTTGCAGGTGTTCAGCGTTTTAACATAATTGTGAGAACCTTTGTTTGTGACTCCTGAAACCCTAGAAGGCTGCGACGGACATAACTATGCTGAGGAGTAGCTGACTTGGTGTTGCCTATTTTTGTTAGTGGAGACTGACAAGAAGCCATTCTTCTAAGTATCATCCCACCACCATTTTTCCATTGTTTTAAAATGCAGGGAAATTTTGCAAGTTAGCATTATAATTAGTAGCTGGAGGGTACGGTTTTTTTTTCTTTGTGTGGTCGATGTGGATGGTGGGGGTCAGGCCCTCTGTAAGTTCGCTGGTTAGTTTTTATTATCCCCAGAGAGGAGAAGTGCGCATGTGTTTGGCAGGTGAAAAGGGCGGATTCTGTTTCAGAGAATTAACGATGATCCCCATGGTCATCCCGTTCTTTAATAATCCTTTACTTCATCAGCTGGAAATCCACCATGGTTCTATATACTCCTCTTTGCGTGGGAACAGGTAACTGGCTTGTTCCAAGAAGTATGCCGCAGAGCTTTTCAATTAACCACTACGTTGAAAATTATTTGCAGGTGTTCAGCGTTTCACCATAATTGTGAGAACCTTTGTTTGTGCCTCCTGAAACCCAAGATGGCTGCGACGGACATAACTATGCTGAGGAGTAGCTGACTTGGTGTTGCCTATTTTTGTTAGGGAAAATGACAAGAAGCCATTGTTCTAAGTATCATCCCACCACCATTTTTCCATTGTTTTAAAATGCAGGGAAATTTTGCAAGTTAGCATTATAATTAGTAGCTGGAGGGTAGGGTTTTTTGGGTGTGTGGTCGATGTGGATGGTGGGGGTCAGGCCCTCTGTCAGATCGCTGGTTTGTTTTTATTATCCCCAGAGAAGAGTAGTGGGCATGTGTTTGGCAGGTGAAAAGTGCGGATTTTGTGTCAGAGAATTAAACAGGATCCGCATGGTCATCTCATTCCTTTAAGAATCCTTTGCTTCATCAGCTGGGATTCCACCATGTTTCTATATACTCCTCTATGCGTGGGCACAGGTACCTGGCTTGTTCCAAGGATTATGCTGGAGAGTTTTCAAATTAACCAGTACGTTGAAAATTATTTGCAGGTGTTTAGCGTTTCACCATAATTTTGATAACGTTTGTATGTGCCTCCTGAAACCCAAGAAGCCTGCGATGGACATAACTATGCTGAGGAGTAGCTGACTAGGTGTTGCCTATTTTTGTTAGTGGAGACTGACAAGAAGCCATTCTTCTAAGTATCATCCCACCACCATTTTTCCATTGTTTTAAAAGGCAGGGAAATTTTGCAAGTTAGCATTATAATTAGTGGCTGGAGGGTACGGTTTTTTTTTGTGTGTGGTCGATGTGGATGGGGGGGTCAGGCCCTCTGTCAGTTCGCTGGTTAGTTTTTATTATCCCCAGAGAGGAGAAGTGGGCATGTGTTTGGCAGGTGAAAAGGGCGGATTCTGTTTCAGAGAATTGACGATGATCCCCATGGTCATCCCGTTCCTTTAATAATCGTTTACTTCATCAGCTGGAAATCCACAATGGTTCTATATACTCCTCTTTGCGTGGGAACAGGTAACTGGCTTGTTCCAAGAAGTATGCCGCAGAGCTTTTCAATTAACCACTACGTTGAAAATTATTTGCAGGTGTTCAGCGTTTCACCATAATTGTGATAACGTTTGTTTGTGCCTCCTGAAACCCAAGAAGGCTGCGACGGACATAACTATGCTGAGGCGTAGCTGACTTGGTTTTGCCTATTTTTGTTAGTGGAGACTGACAAGAATCCATTCTTCTAAGTATCATCTCACCATCATTTTTCCATTGTTTAAAAATGCAGGAAAATTTTGCAAGTTAGCATTATAATTAGTAGCTGGAGGCTACGGTGGTTTTTTATTTTTTTTCCTGTGGGGTCGGTGTGGATGTGTTGGTCAGGCCCTCTGTCAGTTTGCTGGTTTGTTTTTATTATCCCCAGAGAGGAGAAGTGGGTATTAGTATGGCAGGTGAAAACTGCGGATCTGTTTCAGAGAATTAAACAGGATCCGCCTGGTAATCCCGTTCCTTTAAGAATCCTTTGCTTCATGAGCTGGGAAGCCACCACGGTTCTATATACTTCTCTATGCGTGGGCACAGGAAACTGGTTTGTTCTAAGAAGGATGCCTCAGAGCTTTTCAATTAACCAGTATGTTGAAAATCCTTTGCAGGTTTTCAACGTTTCACCATAATTGTGATAATGTGTGTATGTGCGTACTGAAACCAAATATGGCTGCTATGGACATTACTATGCTGAGGCGTAGCTGACTTGGTGTTGCCTATTTTTGTCAGTGGAGACTGACAAGAAGCCATTCTTCTAAGTATCATCCCACCATCATTTCTCCATTGTTTAAAAATGCAGGGAAATTTTGCAAATTGGCATTATAATTAGTAGCTGGAGGGTACTTTTTTTTTTTGTGGGGTCGGTCAGGATGGGTGTTCAGGCCCTCTGTCAGATTGCTGGTTTGTTTTTATTATCCCCAGAGAAGAGTAGTGGGCATGTGTTTGGCAGGTTAAAAGTGCGGATTCTGTTTCAGAGAATTAAACAGGATCCGCATGGTCATCTCATTCCTTTAAGAATCCTTTGCTTCATCAGCTGGGATTCCCCCATGTTTCTATATACTCCTCTATGCGTGGGCACAGGTACCTGGCTTGTTCCAAGAAGTATGCTGGAGAGTTTTCAAATTAACCAGTACGTTGAAAATTATTTGCATGTTTTCAGAGTTTCACCATAATTTTCATAACGTTTGTATGTGCCTCCTGAAACCCAAGAAGGCTGCGACGGACATAACTATGCTGAGGAGTAGCTGACTTGGTGTTGCCTATTTTTGTTAGTGGAGACAGACAAGAAGCCATCCTTCTAAGTATCATCCCACCACCATTTTTCCATTGTTTTAAAACGCAGGGTAATTTTGCAAGTTAGCATTATAATTAGTAGCTGGAGGGTCCGGTTTATTTTTGTGTGTGGTCGATGTGGATGGGGGGGTCAGGCCCTCTGTCAGTTCGCTGGTTAGTTTTTATTATACCCAGAGAGGAGAAGTGGCATGTGTTTGGCAGGTGAAAAGTTCCGATTCTGTTTCAGAGAATGAAACAGGATCCGCATGCTCATCCCGTTCCTTTAGGAAGCTTTTGCTTCATCAGCTGGGAATCCACCATGGTTCTATATACTCCTCTATGTGTGGGCACAGGTAACTGGCTTGTTCCAAGAAGTAAGCCGCAGAGCTTTTCAATTAAGCAGTACGTTGAAAATTATTTGCAGGTTTTCAGCGTTTCACCATAATTCTTATAACGATTGTATGTGTCTCCTGGAACCCAATATGGCTGCCACGGACATAAGTATGCTGAGGCGTAGCTGACTTCGTGTTGCCTATTTTTGTTAGTGGAGACTGACTGGAAGCCATTCTTCTAAGTATCATCCCACCATCATTTTTCTATTGTTTAAAAATGCAGGGAAATTTTGCAAGTTATCATTATAATTAGTAGCTGGAGGGTACTTTTTTTTTTTTGTGGGGTCAGTGTGGATGGGTTGGTCAGGCCATCTGTCAATTCACTGGTTTGTTTTTATTATCCCCAGAGAGGAGAAGTGGGCATGTGTTTGGCAGGTGAAAAGTGCGGATTCTGTTTCAGAGAATTAAACAGGATCCGCATGGTCATCTCATTCCTTTAAGAATCCTTTGCTTCATCAGCTGGGATTCCACCATGTTTCTATATACTCCTCTATGCATGGGCACAGGTACCTGGCTTGTTCCAAGAAGTATGCCGCTGAGCTTTTCAATTAACCACTACGTTGAAAATTATTTGCAGGTGTTCAGCGTTTCACCATAATTGTGATAACGTTTGTTTGTGCCTCCTGAAACCCAAGAAGGCTGCGACGGACATAACTATGCTGAGGAGTAGCTGACTTGGTGTTGCCTATTTTTCTTAGTGGAGACAGACAAGAAGCCATCCTTCTAAGTATCATCCCACCACCATTTTTCCATTGTTTTAAAACGCAGGGAAATTTTGCAAGTTAGCATTCTAATTAGTAGCTGGATGGTACGGTTTATTTTTGTGTGTGGTCGATGTGGATGGGGGGGTCAGGCCCTCTGTCAGTTCGCTGGTTAGTTTTTATTATCCCCAGAGAGGTGAAGTGGGCATGTGTTTGGCAGGTGAAAAAGGCGGATTCTGTTTCAGAGAATTAACGATGATACCCATGGTCATCCCATTCCTTTAATAATCCTTTACTTCATCAGCTGGAAATCCACCATGGTTCTATATACTCCTCTTTGCGTAGGAACAGGTAAGTGGCTTGTTCCAAGAAGTATGCCGCAGAGCTTTTCAATTAACCACTACGTTGAAAAGTATTTGCAGGTGTTCAGCGTTTCACCATAATTGTGATAACGTTTGTTTGTGCCTCCTGAAACCCAAGAAGGCTTCGACGGACATAACTATGCTGAGGAGTAGCTGACTTGGTGTTGCCTATTTTTGTTAGTGGAGACAGAGAAGAAGCCATTCTTCTAAGTATCATCCCACCACCATTTTTCCATTGTTTTAAAAGGCAGGGAAATTTTGCAAGTTAGCATTATAATTAGTAGCTGGAGGGTACGGTTTTTTTGTGTGTGTGGTCGATGTGGATGGGGGAGGTCAGGCACTCTGTCAGTTCGTTGGTTAGTTTTTATTATCCCCAGAGAGGAGAAGTGGACATGTGTTTGGCAGGTGAAAAGTTCGGATTCTGTTTCAGAGAATGAAACAGGATCCGCATGCTCATCCCGTTCCTTTAGGAAACTTTTGCTTCATCAGCTGGGAATCCACCATGGTTCTATATACTCCTCTATGTGTGGGCACAGGTAACTGGCTTGTTCCAAGAAGTATGCCGCAGAGCTTTTCAATTAAGCAGTACGTTGAAAATTATTTGCAGGTTTTCAGCGTTCCACCATAATTCTTATAACGTTTGTATGTGTCTCCTGAAACCCAATATGGCTGCCACGGACATAAGTATGCTGAGGAGTAGCTGACTTGGTGTTGCCTATTTTTGTTAGTGGAGACTGACTGGAAGCCATTCTTCTAAGTATCATCCCACCATCATTTTTCCATTGTTTAAAAATGAAGGGAAATTTTGAAAGTTATCATTATAATTCGTAGCTGGAGGGTACTTTTTTTTTTTTTGTGGGATCAGTGTGGATGGGTTGGTCAGGCCATCTGTCAATTCACTGGTTTGTTTTTATTATCCCCAGAGAGGAGAAATGGGCATGTGTTTGGCAGGTGAAAAGTGCGGATTCTGTTTCAGAGAATTAAACAGGATCCGCATGGTCATCTTATTCCTTTAAGAATCCTTTGCTTCATCAGCTGGAATTCCACCATGTTTTTATATACTCCTCTATGCGTGAGCACAGGTACCTGGCTTGTTCCAAGAAGTATGCTGGAGAGTTTTCAAATTAGCCAGTACGTTGAAAATTATTTGCAGGTTTTCAGCGTTTCACCATAATTTTGCTAACGTTTGTATGTGCCTCCTGAAACCCAAGAAGGCTGCGACGGACATAACTATGGTGAGGAGTAGCTGACTTGGTGTTGCCTATTTTTGTTAGTGGAGACAGACAAGAAGCCATTCTTCTAAGTATCATCCCACCACCATTTTTCCATTGTTTTAAAATGCAGCGAAATTTTGCAAGTTAGCATTATAATTAGTAGCTGGAGGGTACGGTTTTTTTTTGTGTGTGATCGATGTGGATGGGGGGGTCAGGCCCTCTGTCAGTTCGCTGGTTAGTTTTTATTATCCCCAGAGAGGAGAAGTGGGCATGTGTTTGGCAGGTGAAAAAGGCGGATTCTGTTTCAGAGAATTGACGATGATCCCCATGGTCATCCCGTTCCTTTAATAATCCTTTACTTCATCAGCTGGAAATCCACCATGGTTCTATATACTCCTCTTTGCGTGGGAACAGGTAACTGGCTTGTTCCAAGAAGTATGCCGCAGAGCCTTTCAATTAACCACTACGTTGAAAATTATTTGCAGGTGTTCAGCGTTTAACCCTAACGAGAACCCCTAAAGTTAACCCTGAACCCTATCCCTAACGCCAGCAGTAAACTTTAACCCTAAACCTCAGCCCAACCCGTAACCCTAATCCTATCCTTTTACCCTAAAACTAACCCCTAAACCTGACCCCTATACCTCACCCTAACTCTAACCCCAATCCTAATTCTAACCATACCCCTTCATAAAACACTAACTCCTAACCGCTAACCCTAACACTAACCAAAAACCCTAATCACTTATCCCTAACCCTAACGCTTATCCTTTACCCTAACCGTTAACCCTCACCCTAAATCTTAACACTGACCCTAACCTTAACCTTTAACTCTAAGCCTAACCCTTAAGCCTACAGTAAGGAAGACCCTTAATGCTAATGGGATCCCTTATCCCTAACCCTAACACTACAGCTAAAAATACCCCTAACCTTGGATCCTTAAACCTAACCCCTAACACTTAATTTAACCCCAAACCCTAACCCTAATCCTAAGCATTAAACCTAACCCTATCTCTTAACCCTAAGGCTAGCCCTTACCCTAATGCCTAGCTCTAACCCTATATCTAACCTACCGCCTAATCCTTACCTTAAGCCCTAATGCTAACACTAACCCTGAACCCTAAACCTACCGGTAACCCTTAACACTAACCCTATCCGTGAACCTTAACCCTGACCCTAACCATTACCTGCACCCAAGCATTTAACCCTGACCCTAACCCTAAACCTTAATGCTAACCCTATCACTAAACCCTAACCCTAAGTCCAACACTTAACCCTAATCCTATCCCTTAACCCTAACCCTAACCCTAACCCTAATGCTAACCCCTAAACGTAACCCTAACCGTGACCAGTAAACCTAACCCTAACCTCTAACACAAACCATAGCACATAACTCTAACCCTAAAACTAACCCTAACCTTAACCGTAAACCCTAACTCTTAACCTTAACACTAAGCGTTAACTCTCACGCTAACCTTTAATCCTAACCGTAATCCTAATCTTCAACCCTAAACCTAACACTTAACCCTAACCCTGTACCAAACCCTAACCCCTCATCTTAACCCTAACCGTAAACCTCAACCCTAAAGCAAAGTGTAATCGTTAAAACTAAGAGTAACATTTAACCCTAACCCTATTCCCTAACCATAAGCCATCACCCTAACACTAAACTTCATCCTTAACCCTAACCAGAATCCTAACCCTAAATCTAATTCTCAGACTTCTTGCTTTCTTAGAGTTTGGAAAGCCCGCAATCCTCCCATGCCATGCGTGAAAGGAAGCTCTACCACTGTGTCCTGCATGAAACCCACGGGCCCATACCCAGAGTATGATAGAGTGGGTTCCCGGGTACAATCGCAGCCCCCTAAACTCCCCCCGCCCGCCTAATGCAGACAGGGCTCGTGCACTAAGCATAAACAATACCTTTAACAGATAACCCTAACCCTGAACATAACACCCAACCCTGTTCCTATTTCTCCCCTTAACACGTAAACCTCACCGTGCGCCTAACTTTAACCTCTTATCCTAACGTTAATGCATAACCCATTTCCTGAGAACAACCCCTATCCCATAATTCTAACCCTATCTCCTAGTCATCACTGTGACACCTAATCCCTAACCCTAATTCTAAACCGCTAACCCTAACCATAACCCTACCTACAACCCTAACACTGACAGTAACCCTTACTTCTAACCCCAACGCTATGCCTAACAAAAACCCTAACCCTTGACCCTAACCCTTCACCCTAACCCCTAAGCCTTACCCTAACCCTTAACCCTAATCTTAATCCTAACCATTAAACCTATCCCTTGCTCTTAAAGCTAACCCTAAACCTTACCCTCACGACTGGACCTAACCCTGACGCTAACCTAACACCTAACCCTAACCAGAACCCCTAAAGCTAACCCTGAACCCTATCCCTAACCCTAGCAGTAAACTTTAACCCTAAACCTAAGCCCAACCCGTAACCCTAATCCTATCCTTTTACCCTAAAACTAACACCTAAACCTAACGCCTATACCTCACCCTAACACTAACCCCAATCCTAATTCTAACCATACCCCTTCATAAAACACTAACTCCTAACCGCTAACCCTAACACTAACCAAAAACCCTAATCACTAATCCCTAACCCTAACGCTTAACCTTTACCCTAACCGTTAACCCTCACCCTAAATCTTAACACTGACCCTAACCTTCACCTTTAATTCTAAGCCTAAACCTTAACCCTAAGTAAGGAAGACCCTTAATGCTAATGGGATCCCTTATCCCTAACCCTAACACTACAGGTAAAAATAACCCTAACCTTTGATCCTTAAACCTAACCCCTAACACTTACTTTAACCCCAAACCCTAACCCTAATCCTAAGCATTAAACCTAACCCTATCTCTTAACCCTAACGCTAGCCCTTACCCTAACGCCTAGATCTAACCCTAAATCTAACCTACCGACTAATCCTAACCTTAAGCCCTAATGTCAGCTCAAACCCTGAACCCTAAACCTACTCGTAACCCTTAACACTAACCCTATCCGTGAACCTTAACCCTGACCCTAACCATTACCGGCACCCATCATTTAACCCTGACCCTACCCCTAATCCTTAATGATAACCCTAACACTAAACCCTAACCCTTAGCCCAACACTTAAACCTAATACTATCCCTTAACCCTAACCCTTATGCTAACCCCTAAATGTAACCCTAACCGTGAACAGTAAACCTAACCCTAACCTCTAACACAAACCATAGCACATAACTCTAACCCTAAAACTAACCCTAACCCTAACCCTAAACCCTAACTCTTAACCTTAACCCTAAGTGTTAACTCTCACGCTAAGCTTTAATCCTAACCCTAATCCTAATCTTCAACCCTAAACCTAACACTTAACCCTAACCTGTACCAAACACTAACCCCTCATCTTAACCGTAACCATAACCTCAACCCTAAACCAAAGTGTAACCGTTAAACCTAAGAGTAACCTTTAACCCCAACCCTAATCCCTAACCCTAAGCCCTCAACCTAACACTAAACTTCATCCTTCACCCTAACCATAATCCTAACCCTAAATCTAATTCTCAGACTTCTTGCTTTCTTAGAGTTTAGAAAGCCTGCAATCCTCCCATGCCATGCGTGAAAGGAGGCTCTACCACTGTGTCCTGCATGAAACCCACGGGCCCATACCCAGAGTATGATAGAGTGGGTTCCCGGGTACAATCCCAGCCCCCTAAACTCCCCCCGCCCGCCTAATGCAGACAGGGCCCGTGCGCTAAGCATAAACAATACCTTTAAGAGATAACCCTAACCCTGAACATAACACCCAACCCTGTTCCTATTTCTCCCCTTAACACGTAAACCTCACGGTGCGCCGAACTTTAACATCTTATCCTAACGTTAATGCATAACCCATTTCCTGAGAACAACCCCTATCCCACAATTCTAACCCTATCTCCTAGTCATCACTGTGACACCTAATCCCTAACCCTAATTCTAAACCGCTAACCCTAACTGTAACCCTACCTACAACCCTAACACTTACAGTAACCCTTACTTCTAACCCCAACGCTATGCCTAACAAAAACCCTAACCTTTGACTCTAACCCTTCACCCTAACCCCTAAGCCTTACCCTAACCCTTAACCCTAATCCTAATCCTAACCATTAAACCTAACCCTAGCTCTTAAAGCTAACCCTAAACCTTATCCTCACGACTTGACCTAACCCTGACACTAACCTAACACCTAACCCTAACCAGAACCCCTAAAGCTAATCCTGAACCCTATCCCTAACCCTAGCAGTAAACTTTAACCCTAACCTAACCCCAACCCGTATCCCTAATCCTATCCTTTTACTCTAAAACTAACCCCTAAACCTAACCCCTATACCTCACCCTAACTCTAACCCCAATCCTAATTCTAACCATACCCCTTCATAAAACACTAACTCCTAACCGCTAACCCTAACACTAACCAAAAACCCTAATCACTAATCCCTAACTCTAACGCTTAACCTTTACCCTAACCGTTAACCCTCACCCTAAATCTTAACACTGACCCTAACCTTAACCTTTAACTCTAAGCCTAACCCTTAACCCTACAGTAAGGAAGACCCTTAATGCTAATGGAATCCCTTATCCCTAACCCTAACACTACAGCTAAAAATATCCCTAACCTTTGATCCTTAAACCTAACCCCTACCACTTACTTTATCCCCAAACCCTAACCCTAATCCTAAGCATTAAAACTAACCCTATCTCTTAACCCTAACGCTAGCCCTTACCCTAACGCCTAGATCTAACCCTAAATCTAACATACCGCCTAATCCTAACCTTAAGCCCTAATGCTAACTCTAACCCTGAACCCTAAACCTACCGGTAACCCTTAACACTAACCCTATCCGTGAACCTTAACCCTGACCCTAACCATTACCCGCACCCAAGCATTTACCCCTGACCCTACCCCTAATCCTTAATGATAACCCTAACACTAAACCATAACCCTAAGCCCAACACTTAACCCCAATCCTATCCCTTAACCCTAACCCTAACCCTAATGCTAACCCCTAAACGTAACCCTAACCGTCACCAGTAAACCTAACCCTAACCTCTAACACAAATCATAGCACATAACTCTAACCCTAAAACTAACCCTAACCCTAACCCTAACCCTAAACCCTAACTCTTAACCTTAACCCTAAGCGTTAACCCTCACGCTAACCTTTAATCCTAACCCTAATCCTAATCTTCAACCCTAAACCTGACACTTAACCCTAACGATGAACCTAACCCTAACCCCTCATCTTAACCCTAACCGTAAACCTCAACCCCAAACCAAAGTGTAACCGTTAAACCTAAGAGTAACCTTTAACCCTAACCCTAATCCCTAACTCTAAGCCCTCAACCTAACACTAAACTTCATCCTTCACCCTAACCATAATCCTAACCCTAAATCTCATGCTCAGATTTCTTGCTTTCTTAGAGTTTAGAAAGCCTGCAATCCTCCCATGCCATGCGTGAAAGGAGGCTCTACCACTGTGTCCTCCATGAAACCCACGGGCCCATACCCAGAGTATGATAGAGTGGGTTCCCGGGTACAATCCCAGCCCCCTAAACTCCCCCCGCCCGCCTAATGCAGACAGGGCCCGTGCGCTAAGCACAAACAATACCTTTAACAGATAACCCTAACCCTGAACATAACACCCATCCCTGTTCCTATTTCTCCCCTTAACACGTAAACCTCACCGTGCGCCTAACTTTAACCTCTTATCCTAACGTTAATGCATACCCTATTTCCTGAGAACTACCCCTATCCCATAATTCTAACCCTATCTCTTAGTCATCACTGTGGCACCTAATCCCTAACCCTAATTCTAAACCGCTAACCCTAACTGTAACCCTACCTACAACCCTAACACTTACAGTAATCCTTACTTCTAACCCCAACGCTATGCTTAACAAAAACCCGAACCCTTGACCCTAACCCTTCACACTAACCCCTAAGCCTTACCCTAACAATTAACCCTAATCCTAATCCTAACCATTAAACCTATCCCTAGCTATTAAAGCTAACCCTAAACCTTACCCTCATGACTAGACCTAACCCTGACACTAACCTAACACCTAACACTAACCAGAACCCCTAAAGCTAACCCTGAACCCTATCCCTAACCCTAGCAGTAAACTTTAACCCTAAACCTAAGCCTAACCCGTAACCCTAATCCTATCCTTTTACCCTAAAACTAACCCCTAAACCTAACCCCTATACCTCACCCTAACTCTAACCCCAGTCCTAATTCTAACCATACCCCTTCATAAAACACTAACTCCTAACCGCTAACCCTAACACTAACCAAAAACCCTAATCACTAATCCCTAACCCTAACGCTTAACCTTTACCCTAACCGTTAACCCTCACCCTAAATCTTAACACTGACCCTAACCTTAACCTTTAACTCTAAGCCTAACCCTTAACCCTACAGTAAGGAAGACCCTTAATGCTAATGGGATCCCTTATCCCTAACCCTAACACTACATCTAAAAATAACCCTAACAGTTGATCCTTAAACCTAACCCCTAACACTTACTTTAACCCCAAACCCTAACCCTAATCCTAAGCATTAAACCTAACCCTATCTCTTAACCCTAAGGCTAGCCCTTACCCTAACGCCTAGATCTAACCCTAAATCTAACCTACCGCCTAATCCTAACCTTAAGCCCTAATGCTAACTCTAACCCTGAACCCTAAACCTACCCGTAACCCTTAACACTAACCCTATCCGTGAACCTTAACCCTGACCCTAACCATTACCCGCACCCAAGTATTTAACCCTGACCCTACCCCTAATCCTTAAAGATAACCCTAACACTGAACCCTAACCCTAAGCCCAACACTTAACCCTAATCCTATCCCTTAACCCTAACCCTAACCCTAATGCTAACCCCTAAACGTAACCCTAACCGTCACCAGTAAACCTAACCCTAACCTCTAACACAAACCATAGCACATAACTCTAACCCTAAAACTAACCCTAACCCTAACCCTAACCCTAAACCCTAACTCTTAACCTTAACACTAAGCGTTAACTCTCACGCTAACCTTTAATCCTAACCCTAATCCTAATCTTCAACCCTAAACCTAACACTTAACCCTAACCCTGTACCAAACCCTAACCCCTCATCTTAACCCTAACCGTAAACCTCAACCCGAACCCAAAGTGTAACCGTTAAACCTAAGAGTAACCTTTAACCCTAACCCTAATCCCTAACCCTAAGCCCTCACCCTAACACTAAACTTCATCCTTCACCCTAACCAGAATCCTAACCCTAAATCTAATTCTCAGACTTCTTGCTTTCTTAGAGTTTAGAAAGCCTGCAATCCTCCCATGCCATGCGTGAAAGGAGGCTCTACCACTGTGTCCTGCATGAAACCCACGGGCCCATACCCAGAGTATGATAGAGTGGGTTCCCGGGTTCAATCCCAGCCCCCTAAAATTCCCCCGCCCGCCTAATGCAGACAGGGACCGTGCGCTAAGCATAAACAATACCTTTAACAGATAACCCTAACCCTGAACATAACACCCATCAATGTTCCTATTTCTCCCCTTAACACGTAAACCTCACCGTGCGCCTAACTTTAACCTCTTACCCTAACGTTAATGCATAACCTATTTCCTGAGAACAACCCCTATCCCATAATTCTAACCCTATCTCCTAGTCATCACTGTGACACCTAATCCCTAACCCTAATTCTAAACCGCTAACCCTAACCGTAACCCTACCTTCAACCCTAACACTGACAGTAACCCTTACTTCTAACCCCAACGCTATGCCTAATAAAAACCCTAACCCTTGACCCTAACCCTTCACCCTAACCCCTAAGCCTTACCCTAACCCTTAACCCTAATCCTAATCCTAACCATTAAACCTAACCCTAGCTCTTAAGGCTAACCCTAAACCTTACCCTCACGACTGGACCTAACCCTGACACTAACCTAACACCTAACCCTAACCAGAACCCCTAAAGCTAACCTTGAACCCTATCCCTAACCCTAGCAGTAAACTTTAACCCTAAACCTAAGCCCAACCCGTAACCCTAATCCTATCCTTTTACCCTAAAACTAACCCCTAAACCTAACTCCTATACCTCACCCTAACTCTAACCCCAATCCTAATTCTAAGCATACCCCTTCATAAAACACTAACTCCTAACCGCTAACCCTAACACTAACCAAAAACCCTAATCACTAATCCCTAAACCTAACGCTTAACCTTTACCCTAACCGTTAACCCTCACCCTAAATCTTAACACTGACCTTAACCTTCACCTTTAACTCTAAGCCTAACCCTTAACCCTACAGTAAGGAAGACCCTTAATGCTAATGGGATCCCTTATCCCTAACCCTAACACTACAGCTAAAAATAACCCTAACCTTTCATCCTTAAACCTAACCCCTAACACTTACTTTAACCCCAAACCCTAACCCTAATCCTAAGCATTAAACCTAACCCTATCTCTTAACCCTAAGGCTAGCCCTTACCCTAACGCCTAGATCTAACCCTAAATCTAACCTACTGCCTAATCCTAACCTTAAGCCCTAATGCTAACTCTAACCCTGAACCCTAAACCTACCCGTAACCCTTAACACTAACCCTATCCGTGAACCTTAACACTGACCCTAACCATTACCCGCACCCAAGCATTTAACCCTGACCCTACCCCTAATCCTTAATGATATCCCTAACACTAAACCCTAACCCTAAGCCCAACACTTAACCCTAAACCTACCCCTTAACCCTAACCCTAACCCTAATGCTAACCCCTAAACGTAACCCTAACCGTCACCAGTAAAGCTAACCCTAACCTCTAACACAAACCATAGCACATAACTCTAACCCTAAAACTAACCCTAACCCTAACCCCTAACTCTTAACCTTAAACCTATGCATTAACTCTCACGCTAACCTTTAATCCTAACCCTAATCCTAATCTTCAACCCTAAACCTAACACTTAACCCTAACCCTGTACCAAACACTTACCCCTCATCTTAACCCTAACCGTAAACCTCAACCCTAAACCAAAGTGTAACCGTTAAACCTAAGAGTAAACTTTAACCCTAACCCAAATCCCTAACCCTAAGCCCTCACCCTAACACTAAACTTCATCCTTAACCCTAACCATAATCCTAACCCTAAATCTAATTCTCAGACTTCTTGCTTTCTTAGAGTTTAGAAAGCCTGCAATCCTCCCATGCCATGCGTGAAAGGAGGCTCTACCACTGTGTCCTGCATGAAACCCACGGGCCCATACCCAGAGTATGATAGAGTGGGTTCCCGGGTACAATCCCAGCCCCCTAAACTCCCCCCGCCCGCCTAATGCAGACAGGGCCCGTGCGCTAAGCATAAACAATACCTTTAACAGATAACCCTAACCCTGAACATAACACCCAACCCTGTTCCTATTTCTCCCCTTAACACGTAAACCTAACCGTGCGACCAACTTTAACCTCTTATCCTAACGTTAATGCATAACCCATTTCCTGAGAACAACCCCTATCCCATAATTCTAACCCTATCTCCTAGTCATCACTGTGACACCTAATCCCTAACCCTAATTCTAAACCGCTAACCCTAACTGTAACCCTACCTACAACCCTAACACTGACAGTATCCCTTACTTCTAACCCCAACGCTATGCCTAACAATAACCCTAACCCTTGACCCTAAACCTTCACCCTAACCCCTAAGCCTTACCCTAACCCTTAACCCTAATCCTAATCCTAACCATTATACCTAACCCTATCTCTTAAAGCTAACCCTAAACCTTACCCTTAAGACTGGACCTAACCCTGACACTAACCTAACACCTAACCCTAACCAGAACCCCTAAAGCTAACCCTGAACCCTATCCCTAACCCTAGCAGTAAACTTTAACCCTAAACCTAAGCCCAACCCGTAACCCTAATCCTATCCTTTTACCCTAAAACTAACCCCTAAACGTAACCCCTATACCTCACCCTAACTCTAACCCCAATCCTAATTCTAACCATACCCCTTCATAAAACGCTAACTCCTAACCGCTAACCCTAACACTAACCAAAAACCCTAATCACTAATCCCTAACCCTAACGCTTAACCTTTACCCTAACCGTTAACCCTCACCCTAAATCTTAACACTGACCCTAACCTTCACCTTTAACTCTAAGCCTAACCCTTAACCCTACAGTAAGGAAGACCCTTAATGCTAATGGGATCCCTTATCCCTAACCCTAACACTACAGCTCAAAATAACCCTAACCTTGGATCCTTAAACCTAACCCCTAACACTTACTTTAACCCCAAACCCTAACCCTAATCCTAAGCATTAAACCTAACACTATCTCTTAACCCTAAGGCTAGCCCTTACCCTAACGCCTAGATCTAACCCTAAATCTAACCTACCGCCTAATCCTAACCTTAAGCCCTAATGCTAACTCTAACCCTGAACCCTAAACCTACCCGTAACCCTTAACACTAACCCTATCCGTGAACCTTAACCCTGACCCTAACCATTACCCGCACCCAAGCATTTAACCCTGACCCTACCCCTAATCCTTAATGATAACCCTAACACTAAACCCTAACCCTAAGCCCAACACTTAACCCTAATCCTATCCCTTAAACCTAACCCTAACCCTAACCCTAATGCTAACCCCTAAACGTAACCCTAACTGTCACCAGTAAACCTAACCCTAACCTCTAACACAAGCCATAGCACAAAACTCTAACCCTAAAACTAACCCTAACCCTAACCCTAACCCTAAACCCTAACTCTTAACCTTAACCCTAAGCATTAACTCTCATGGTAACCTTTAAACCTAACCCTAATCCTTAGCTTCAACCCTAAACCTAACACTTAACCCTAACCCTGTACCAAACCCTAACCCCTAATCTTAACCCTAAACGTAAACCTCAACCCGAAACCAAAGTGTAACCGTTAAACCTAAGAGTAACTTTAACCCTAACCCTAATCCCTAACCTAAGCCCTCACCCTAACACTAAATTTCATCCTTAACCCTAACCATAATCCTATCCCTAAATCTAATTCTCAGACTTCTTGCTTTCTTAGAGTTTAGAAAGCCTGCAATCCTCCCATGCCATGCGTGAAAGGAGGCTCTACCACTGTGTCCTGCATGAAACCCATGGGCCCATACCCACAGTATGATAGAGTGGGTTCCCGGGTACAATCCGAGCCCCCTAAACTCCCCCCACCCGCCTAATGCAGACAGGGCCCGTGCGCTAAGCATAAACAATACCTTTAACAGATTACCCTAACCCTGAACATAAAACCCAACCCTGTTCCTATTTCTCCCCTTAACACGTAAACCTCACCGTGCGCCTAACTTTAACCTCTTATCCTAACGTTAATGCATAACCCATTTCCTGAGAACAACCCCTATCCCATAATTCTAACCCTATCTCCTAGTCATCACTGTGACACCTAATCCGTAACCCTAATTCTAAACCGCTAACCCTAACTGTAACCCTACCTACAACCCTAACACTGACAGTAACCCTTACTTCTAACCCCAACGCTATGCCTAATAAAAACCCTAACCCTTGACCCTAACCCTTCACCCTAACCCTAAGCCTTACCCTAACCCTTAACCCTAATCCTAATCCTAACCATTAAACCCTACCCTAGCTCTTAAAGCTAACCCTAAACCTTACCCTCAAAACTAGACCTAACCCTGACACTAACCTAACACCGAAACCTAACCAGAACCCCTAAAGCTAACCCTGTACCCTATCCCTAACCCTAGCAGTAAACTTTAACCCTAAACCTAAGCCCAACCCGTAACCCTAATCCTATCATTTTACCCTAAAACTAACCCCTAAACCTAACCCCTATACCTCACCCTAACTCTAACCCCTATCCTAATTCTAACCATACCCCTTCATAAATCTCTAACTCCTAACCGCTAACCCTAACACTAACCAAAAACCCTAATCACTAATCCCTAACCCTAACGCTTAACCTTTACCCTACCCCTTAACCCTCACCCTAAATCTTAACACTGACCCTAACCTTAACCTTTAACTCTAAGCCTAACCCTTAACCCTACAGTAAGGAAGACCCTTAATGCTAATGGGATCCCTTATCCCTAACCCTAACACTACAGCTAAAAATAACCCTAACCTTTGATCCTTAAACCTAACCCCTAACACTTACTTTAACCCCAAACCCTAACCCTAATCCTAAGCATTAAACCTAACCCTATCTCTTAACCCTAAGGCTATCCCTTACCCTAACGCCTAGATCTAACCCTAAATCTAACCTACCGCCTAATCCTAACCTTAAGCCCTAATGCTAACTCTAACCCTGAACCCTAAACCTACCCGTAACCCTTAACACTAACCCTATGTGTGAACCTTAACCCTGACCCTAACCATTACCCGCACCCAAGCATTTAACCCTGACCCTACCCCTAATCCTTAATGATAACCCTAACACTAAACCCTAACCCTAAGCCCAACACTTAACCCTAATCCTATCCCTTAACCCTAACCCTAACCCTAATGCTAACCCCTAAACGTAACCCTAACCGTGACCAGTAAACTTAACCTTAACCTCTAACACAAACCATAGCACATAACTCTATCCCTAAAACTAACCCTAACCCTAACCCCTAACTCTTAACCTTAACCCTATGCGTTAACTCTCACGCTAACCTTTAATCCTAACCCTAATCCTAATCTTCAACCCTAAACCTAACACTTAACCCTAACCCTGTACCAAACCCTAACCCCTCATCTTAAACCTAACCGTAAACCTCAACCCGAAACTAAAGTGTAACCGTTAAACCAAAGTGTAACCTTTAACCCTAACCCTAATCCCTAACCCTAAGCCCTCAACCTAACACTAAACTTCATCCTTAACCCTAACCATAATCCTAACCCTAAATCTAATTCTCAGACTTCTTGCTTTCTTAGAGTTTAGAAAGCCTGCAATCCTCCCATGCCATGCGTGAAAGGAGGCTCTACCACTGTGTCCTGCATGAAACCCACGGGCCCATACCCAGAGTATGATAGAGTGGGTTCCCGGGTACAATCCCAGCCCCCTAAACTCCCCCCGCCCGCCTAATGCAGACAGGGCCCGTGCGCTAAGCATAAACAATACCTTTAACAGATAACCCTAACCCTGAACATAACACCCAAACCTGTTCCTATTTCTCCCCTTAACACGTAAAACGCACCGTGCGCCTAACTTTAACCTCTCATCCTAACGTTAATGAATAAACCATTTCCTGAGAACAACCCCTATCCCATAATTCTAACCCTATCTCCTAGTCATCACTGTGACACCTAATCCCTAACCCTAATTCTAAACCGCTAACCCTAACTGTAACCCTACCTACAACCCTAACACTGACAGTATCCTTTACTTCTAACCCCAAAGCTATGCCTAAAAAAAACCCTAACCCTTGACCCTAACCCTTCACCCTAACCCCTAAGCCTTACCCTAACCCTTAAACCTAATCCTAATCCTAACCATTAAACCTAACACTAGCTCTTAAAGCTAACCCTAAACCTTACCCTCACGACTGGACCTAACCCTGACACTAACCTAACACCTAACCCTAACCAGAACCCCTAAAGCTAACCCTGTACCCTATCCCTAACCCTAGCAGTAAACTTTAACCCTAAACCTAAGCCCAACCGTAACTCTAATCCTATCCTTTAACCCTAACCCTAACCCTAACCCTAATGCTAACTCCTAAACATAACCCTAACCGTGACCAGTAAACCTAACCCTAACCTCTAACACAAAGCATAGCACATAACTCTAACCCTAAAACTAACCCTAACACTAACCCTAACCCTAAACCCTAACTCTTAACCTTAACCCTAAGCGTTAACTCTCATGGTAACCTTTAATCCTAACCCTAATCCTTAGCTTCAACCCTAAACCTAACACTTAACCCTAACCCTGTACCAAACCCTAACCCCTCATCTTAACCCTAACCGTAAACCTCAACCCGAAACCAAAGTGTAACCGTTAAACCTAAGAGTAACCTTTAACCCTAACCCTAATCCCTAACCCTAAGCCCTCACCATAACACTAAACTTCATCCTTCACCCTAACCAGAATCCTAACCCTAAATCTAATTCTCAGACTTCTTGCTTTCTTAGAGTTTAGAAAGCCTGCAATCCTCCCATGCCATGCGTGAAAGGAGGCTCTACCACTGTGTCCTGCATGAAACCCACGGGCCCATACCCAGAGTATGATAGAGTGGGTTCCCGGGTACAATCCGAGCCCCCTAAACTCCCCCCGCCCGCCTAATGCAGACAGGGCCCGTGCACTAAGCATAAACAATACCTTTAACAGATAACCCTAACCCTGAACATAACACCCAACCCTGTTCCTATTTCTCCCCTTAACACGTAAACCTCACCGTGCGCCTAACTTTAACCTCTTATCCTAACGTTAATGCATAACCCATTTCCTGAGAACAACCCCTATCCCATAATTCTAACCCTATCTCCTAGTCATCACTGTGACACCTAATCCCTAACCCTAATTCTAAACCGCTAACCCTAACCGTAACCCTACCTACAACCCTAACACTGACAGTAACCCTTACTTCTAACCCCAACGCTATGCCTAACAAAAACCCTAACCCTTGACCCTAACCCTTCACCCTAACCCCTAAGCCTTACCCTAACTCTTAACCCTAATCCTAATCCTAACCATTAAACCTAACCCTAGCTCTTAAGGCTAACCCTAAACCTTACCCTCACGACTGGACCTAAACCTGACACTAACCTAACACCTAACCTTAACCAGAACCCCTAAAGCTAACCCTGAACCCTATCCCTAACCCTAGCAGTAAACTTTAACCCTAAACCTAAGCCCAACCCGTAACCCTAATGCTATCCTTATACCCTAAAACTAACCCCTAAACCTAACCCCTATACCTCACCCTAACTCTAACCCCAATCGTAATTCTAACCGTACCCCTTCATAAATCACTAACTCCTAACCGCTAACCCTAACACTAACCAAAAACCCTAATCACTAATCCCTAACGCTAACGCTTAACCTTTACCCTAACCGTTAACCCTCACCCTAAATCTTAACACTGACCCTAACCTTAACCTTTAACTCTAAGCCTAACCCTTAACCCTACAGTAAGGAAGACCCTTAATGCTAATGGGATCCCTTATCCCTAACGCTAACACTACAACTTAAAATAACCCTAACCTTTGATCCTTAAACCTAACCCCTAACACTTACTTTAACCCCAAACCCAAACCCTAATCCTAAGCATTAAACCTAACCCTATCTCTTAACCCTAAGGCTAGCCCTTATCCTAACGCCTAGATCTAACCCTAAATCTAACCTACCGCCTAATCCTAACCTTAAGCCCTAATGCTAACTCTAACCCTGAACCCTAAACCTACCTGTAACCCTTAACACTAACCCTATCCGTGAACCTTAACCCTGACCCTAACCATTACCCGCACCCAAGCATTTAACCCTGACCCTACCCCTAATCCTTAATGATAACCCTAACACTAAACCCTAACCCTAAGCCCAACACTTAAGCCTAATCCTATCACTTAACCCTAACCTTAACCCTAATGCTAACCCCTAAACGTAACCCTAACCGTGACCAGTAAACCTAACCCTAACCTCTAACACAAACCATAGCACATAACTCTAACCCTAAAACTAACCCTAACCCTAACCCCTAACTCTTAACCTTAACCCTATGCGTTAACTCTCACGCCAACCTTTAATCCTAACCCTAATCCTAATCTTCAACCCTAAATCTAACACTTAACCCTAACCCTGTACCAAACCCTAACCCCTCATCTTAACCCTAACCGTAAACCCCACCCGAAACCAAAGTGTAACCGTTAAACCTGAGAGTAACCTTTAACCCTAACCCTAATCCCTAACCCTAAGTCCTCACCCTAATACTAAACTTCATCCTTAACCCTAACCATAATCCTAACCCTAAATCTAATTCTCAGCCTTCTTGCTTTCTTAGAGTTTAGAAAGCCTGCAATCCTCCCATGCCATGCGTGAAAGGAGGCTCTACCACTGTGTCCTGCATGAAACCCACGGGCCCATACCCAGAGTATGATAGAGTGGGTTCCCGGGTACAATCCCAGCCCCCTAAACTCCCCCCGCCCGCCTAATGCAGACAGGGCCCGTGCGCTAAGCATAAACAATACCTTTAACAGATAACCCTAACCCTGAACATAACACCCAACCCTGTTCCTATTTCTCCCCTTAACACGTAAACCTCACCGTGCGACCAACTTTAACCTCTTATCCTAACGTTAATGCATAACCCATTTCCTGAGAACAACCCCTATCCCATAATTCTAACCCTATCTCCTAGTCATCACTGTGACACCTAATCCCTAACCCTAATTCTAAACCGCTAACCCTAACTGTAACCCTACCTACAACCCTAACACTGACAGTATCCCTTACTTCTAACCCCAACGCTATGCCTAACAATAACCCTAACCCTTGACCCTAAACCTTCACCCTAACCCCTAAGCCTTACCCTAACCCTTAACCCTAATCCTAATCCTAACCATTATACCTAACCCTATCTCTTAAAGCTAACCCTAAACCTTACCCTTAAGACTGGACCTAACCCTGACACTAACCTAACACCTAACCCTAACCAGAACCCCTAAAGCTAACCCTGAACCCTATCCCTAACCCTAGCAGTAAACTTTAACCCTAAACCTAAGCCCAACCCGTAACCCTAATCCTATCCTTTTACCCTAAAACTAACCCCTAAACGTAACCCCTATACCTCACCCTAACTCTAACCCCAATCCTAATTCTAACCATACCCCTTCATAAAACGCTAACTCCTAACCGCTAACCCTAACACTAACCAAAAACCCTAATCACTAATCCCTAACCCTAACGCTTAACCTTTACCCTAACCGTTAACCCTCACCCTAAATCTTAACACTGACCCTAACCTTCACCTTTAACTCTAAGCCTAACCCTTAACCCTACAGTAAGGAAGACCCTTAATGCTAATGGGATCCCTTATCCCTAACCCTAACACTACAGCTCAAAATAACCCTAACCTTGGATCCTTAAACCTAACCCCTAACACTTACTTTAACCCCAAACCCTAACCCTAATCCTAAGCATTAAACCTAACACTATCTCTTAACCCTAAGGCTAGCCCTTACCCTAACGCCTAGATCTAACCCTAAATCTAACCTACCGCCTAATCCTAACCTTAAGCCCTAATGCTAACACTAACCCTGAACCCTAAACCTACCCGTAACCCTTAACACTAACCCTATCCGTGAACCTTAACCCTGACCCTAACCATTACCCGCACCCAAGCATTTAACCCTGACCCTACCCCTAATCCTTAATGATAACCCTAACACTAAACCCTAACCCTAAGCCCAACACTTAACCCTAATCCTATCCCTTAAACCTAACC